>NW_007737982.1:53836-63498 GCF_000696425.1 Galeopterus variegatus
TATTAGATTGAACAACTACTTACTGAATATTTAAACTGTTCTGGAAGCATGCGCACACACACGATGTAAGATGTAATTCCAAATTTCAAAGACCTTGCACTCATACAGGGAAATTCACCTGTAAGATTTTTGTAAAATGTTTTCCTGGTATGAAAAAGACATTGTCTATTTTATTTTCCAGAAAAGTATGTAATGGGCTCAGAGGAAAAGTGGAATTCCTGCTGTGTCTTAGCATATTCACTATATTTTCTTAGGAAGTCAAATGGGGGAAAGAATCTTCTAGGTCAAAGAAAAACACAAGCAAAGGCACAGAATTCAAAAAATTGAAGACCTGAAACTGTAAAATTGCTAAGGGAAAATATAGGTGAAACTCTTCAGGATCTAAGTCTGGGCATAGACTTTATTAACATGAGCCCCAAAGCACAAGCAATAAAATAAAAAAATAAAAAAATAAAAAAATAAACAAATGTGACTATATCAAGTAAAAAACTTCTGCACAGCAAAGGAAACAGTCAACAGAGTGAAATGACAACCTACACAGTGGGAGAAAATTTTGCTACCTATTCATCTGACAAAAGACAAATATCCATAATATACAAGGAACTCAAGCAGTTACACAATAAAAAGACAACCCAATTAAAAAATAGGCAAATGAGCAGAATAGACATTTTTCAAAGGAAGACATACAAATGGCCAACAGGTACATGAATAAATGTTCAACATCACTAGCTATCAGGGAAATGCAAATTAAAACTCCATTGAGATATCACCTCACCCCAGTTAGACTGGCTATAATCAAAAAGATGGAGAATAACAAATGCTGGCAAGGATGTGGAGAGAAGGAACGCTCCTGCACTGTTGGTGGGACTGTAAATTAGTACAACCACTATGGAAAACAGTATGCAGGTTTCTCAAACAACTACAGATAGATCTTCCATATGATCCAGCAATTCCACTTCTGGGTTTATACCCAGAGGAATGGAAATCATCATATTCAAGGGATACCTGCACTCTCATGTTCATCATGGTTCTGTTTACAATAGCCAAGACATGGAACCAAACTAAATGTCCATCAATAGATGATTGGATAAGGAAACTGTGGTACATATACACCATGGAATACTACTCTGCCATAAAAAAGAATTAAATGCTCCCATTTGCAACAGCATGGATGACCTTGGAGAAACCTATTTTGAGTGAAATAAGCAAAGCACAGAGGGATAAATACCACATGTGCTCATTCATATGTGGGAGCTAAAAGAGAAAACAGGAAGGAAAGAAAGACCACAGTGCTGTGTTGGACTTGCAGAGGGAGAGAACATAACTAGGGATACAAATTGGAGTGGGGGAAAGGAAGAGGGGAAGGAAGGTGGGTGATAATTGGGTGGGGGGCATGGGATATAATCGCAAGTTGTGGTGATGCGCATGCTGCCAATATGGATCTGGCCATAATGGCTTGTGCTTGAGTGGGACAGTCAGGTTTGTACCTCATGAATATTCATAACCAATAAAAAAAAATGTGCAACATGTTAGGAAAATAGTAAGAAAAAAGGTTAAGTTATAACATAAATTTTATGAAAGAAAGATAGGGGCCGACCCCGTGGCTCACTCGGGAGAGTGTGGCGCTGGGAGTGCAGTGGCGCTCCTGCTGCGGGTTTGGATCCTATATAGGGATGGCCGATGCGCTCACTGGCTGAGTGCGGTGTGGGCGACACCAAGCCAAGGGTTGCAATCCCCTTACAGGTCACAAAAAAAAAAAAAAAGAAAAAAAAAGTGAAAGAATGTGATACCAGAAAGGTTGGAAACATATTATGAAAGGTAAGGTTTTAATTCCTTTTTAAAATGTTAGATTTTATCCTTATGGAATTCAGGAGCAAATTTTGTGAACAGATCATTTTATAAAAATATGAGATAAGAAATATTGTATAGTAATATGACATATATAAAACCTACAGCATAATATATACTACATATAATATGGATTATAATATATATGATACATTATAATATTGATAATGTAGCATTTTATAATATCCTATAGATTTAATGTTCTATAGATAATTGTGATACTATAGGAAAATTAAAAAGTTGCTAAGATGTGAGAAAAAAAGTAAAATAATATGACTTTGTATCCTGAAAATTACACATGCATTACTTGTCCTAAATCTGAACTAAAGCATTTTTATGATTTTAATTTTTACCAGTCTGAAAGTATTTCAATATATTCTCCTATATAACCTAGAATTTTTTTTTCTGTATGTCAAATGTACATAGTAGATATTGTTTGTTTGTTTGTTTGTAATTTTTACCAGTCTGAAAGTATTTCAATATATTCTCCTATATAACCTAGAATTTTTTTTTTCTGTATGTCAAATGTACATAGTAGATATTGTTTGTTTGTTTGTTTTTTCCCCTCCCTTTCTCTCTCCATGTTTTACGAACCATGTACTGAGTTTGGGTAAATTGCCTATCTTATAAATCCTGAGTCTGCCTCCAACTAACAAAGCTCCTTCTGATAGTTAAATGTACACATGACCTAGGTACTTGCCCAGAATATTGCATCTGAAGTCAGGGACCAAAAAATGCAGGAAAGCAGAGACAGACAGGTTTCACTGTTGCTGTTGTCTGTTTGCGTTATACAAAGAGGTGCAGTCTCTAGGACAGTGGGTACAGAGGTCTACCCGCAGAGGTGTTCTGACTGCACTGGGTCTTGCACTATTATTTTTGGCTGTGAATCTAACCTGACAGTCCCTCTTTTTTCCATTCTCAGAGCCTGATATTCTGAGCTTCTAGGCTTTCAACAATTCTGTCAGCTACCCACAATCTCATACTAATTTTCTGCCTATATTCTTCAAGGACATATTTTATTGCTTGCAGGGTGTATCCGTTTTTTGACAGTGGGGCAATGGCTTTTACCTTTGCAATCTTTAGCACAAAATCTGGCAGTAGTGGTACAATTGTTATTGAAAATATATACTTAATAAATTAATAAATAAGTGGCAAACATTAAGATGACATTTATGTTTTGGAAATTATGGATAACTTTTGCAGGTTACTTTACTAGATACTTGGCATACTTTGAATAAAAGCATGTATAAAGTGCTCTGGGGTCCAATGGGGGATCTAAAAGCTTCCAGAATTAAAATAGTGGGATCTTAGAATGGAAGACCTTTTGATGAGCTGTTTAGTTTTGATTAGCCGTGTTCTACATAATTTGAGCATCACTGTGAGGAAGCGCCATATGGTGTCAATAAATAAGCCATCAGTGTGCTTTACTTAGCCTCTAAAATGTATCTAAAAAGGTCAATTATCCCTCATTAAGTCACTATTTTCTTTGGTAAGGATATGTACATTTTTCCAATCAAGCACCCACTGAGGTTATTGAGTGTTTCTATATGGTTGATTAAGGACATGTCAAAGATATGAGTCAGGACAAAATTTGAAATGCCTTCCTCTTTTTAAAAAAATAACAAGCAATAAAATCAATAACAAATAAATGTTGAGATTGTTCTGCACATAATTATCACCCTTTTATCTCATCCCTACCCATCAAAATCTCGATGGGGAATATATCTCACTTCACCTTGGGTTTATAGAATTTAAGAATAATCCAGAGAAGTGTCATGTGAGGTCTGTTCCTTAAGGGCTACTGCTTGGCATGCAAGGGCTCATCAGTGACACACAACAGTATTTGGTGCATTATGGCACAGATGCTGAGAAAGGACCACAGATGCAGGCTGTTGGGAACTAAATCACAGTGCTGCTGGAAGGTACAAAGGAATGGAAAAAGTGGTGCCCTGAAAGAATCAAGTAGAGAACTGACATTATCTGTCATGCTCCCTTTCTAAGATGTTTTGTGGAAAAAGCCACTTGACTTAAATATATGCAATAGAACAGGGTTACATTCAAGCCCTATATTAAATTATTAAAAGAAACAAAATTGAGTAGGAAAATGTGTATAGAGACAACTATGGCCTGAATGT
The DNA here is from genome assembly GCF_000696425.1 of Galeopterus variegatus. Classification (NCBI taxonomy): domain Eukaryota; kingdom Metazoa; phylum Chordata; class Mammalia; order Dermoptera; family Cynocephalidae; genus Galeopterus; species Galeopterus variegatus. The sequence goes on from NW_007737982.1 coordinate 57,820, forward strand.
TTGTGTCCCCCAAATTCATCTGTAGGAATCCTGACCCCCAATATGATGGCATTAGGAGGTGGTGCATTTGAGAAGTTATTAGGCCATTAGGTTGGAGCCTTCATGAATGGGACTACTGCCCTAATAATAAAAGAGACTCTGAGAGATCTCTTGTTTCATCTGGAAATAGTGAGGTTATAGTGAGAAGACACCTTTCTATGAAGATGCAGGCCCTCACCAGATGTTAAACCAACTGGTATTTTAGTCTTAAACTTTCCAGTTTCTAGAACTGTGAAAAATAAATTTCTGTTGTTTATAAGCCATCCAGTTTATGGTGTTTTGTTACTGCAGCCCTAACTAACTGATACACAAACCAATGAAGGAATGCCAGAAAAGCTTTCCTCCCAAACAAATAAAAGCTGTGAACTAACATTTTTTTAAAAAAACAATCTAAAATATTTTTTTTATGAAAAGTTGTGAAAGTACTACATAAGTTCTAATTAGAAAACACTAGCAATGCAAAAATTAGGAGAAAAGTAAAATTGAAAGTAGAGCTAAGAGAACACAGGAAAATAATTCGAAATAATGATTTATGTAATAAATTTAAATTATGTACTTAACTAATAAAACAATATATAATAAAAATAAACTAGAAGAAACACAAGAGTGGATAAACACAATAAACAAAATAGTGCCATAAAAGAAATATGAAATAGAAAAAAAGAAAAATGATAAACATTAACAAATAAAGGCACTAAGAAGTTAGAGAAAAGGATATATATAGAAATAATAGATAGAGAATAAAGGGAGAGAGAGTAAAACCAAAGAAATTGTACAAAACGATAATATTATAATTCGAGAAAGACTTGAAGGTATATATTTATATATATATATTTATAAAACAAAATTTTATATTAGAAGAAGGTAACACTGAAAGAAACAAGAATAGAATTTAGATATTATTAAATATACCTTGCATATATATATATATATATATAGTTTTGTATATTTGATTTTGAATATATGCAAAATAAATTACAAAAAAGTAATAAAACAATTTGTAATATTAAAAGACATGATGGAACAAATGAACCTAAGTGTTTACCTAGGTGGTTGCATACCCACCCAAGAAGCAGCTATGCCAAGTGATTTCCCACAAAATAATTTCACTATGCATTCCTTATTAGGATATGCTTTAAGGATAAACAAAAAGTACCACTAAATCCATCGTAGTGCTTTCCAATAATACATGACCTATGGTACAATTGATAGTTTTAATCCAAGACTCTTTTGTGTGCATTATAAAAATAAGTTAATGAATAGCAATGTTTATTTCATTGAAAATAGGGATTTGGGGTATGGGATAAAGGGCATACAAACGCAAGATTAATAAATTAGGTTAAAGAAGAAAATTTAAAAATAAATGTTACCCTGATTTTGCATTGAGAGGATCATCATAAATTCTAACTTGTATCGTATTTTTTTTAAAAAAGAAAGAAAACCACATATTTTCTAACCCTCTCCACTAAAAAGAATTTAAAGCAATGATTGACCCAGTTTGCACACCTAACAGCCAAACTGCTGACTATGAATATCACTCCCTATTAAAAAACCAAGGGCACCTTAGATATATGTCCAGTTCTAGACATAAGGAAAGAAATACATAAGATGAGTCCAGACTATCTTGTCATTTCAGAAAGAAAGTAAGGTCTCAAAAATGTCAGGATAATGTCAAAAGTTTGCTGGGACCAAATTGAAGTGCCCACTAGTCAATGATGGATTAGTCTGAGCATCAATAGAATAAAAACTGCAGTGGATTAAAAAGCATCAAAATCTTTAAATCCGTGAACTTATACTAATGTTATATATAACAAATGGATAGATGATTGATACATGGATAGGTAGATAGACCGCTGATAAATACCAACTCATCAGTCACCATTTTCTCATGTTGCTGATAATACAGCTCACTATTTTGAAAAATTGTAAATGGTAGGAATTATTTTTCCTTCAAGAATTCAAAATAACCAAATTGAGGAGGTTAAGTTTCCCTTTACAGAAGTGTAACAAAGTAACTAAATGAAAAGATAAAATCAGGGCATCCCTATTTTGCAAACTCTAATGAAGTAATTGCCTAAACAAGGACCACGAATAGTTGCTAACTTTACAAAAAGTGAGAGTAAATACGAAGTTCTTCCTGATTAGTGAGCATTACACCACCCATGGAGTGCTCTTGGAAAGTACTCTTGGAGATCCTGGATCTCATCAAATCTCTGTAAAACTCTACCAATTCGTTGCTGACACAGGGGACAAAGAAAAGTGTTAAGTGACACCACAGTAAAGCATTTATACAATTCACATGGAGAAATTCTGTAGGGCTTCTTTTTTTTTTTTATTTCTTTAAGCAAATTAATTGTAAAGAACGAGAGAGGGCGAGAACTGATTACATTGTATGGAGCTCATTTGCATCCTGATTCTAATAAAAAATACTGGGAAAGTTGAAATTTTCTCAAAGGAGAACGATTATACAAATAATGTTTTAGCGATTCCATAGAATATTTTGTAGCTATTAGTGATGATGTTTTGAAGGTCAGTCAATGAATCGAACATGCATGAATACTATGTTAAGTGAAAATAATAAGTAGAATGACCATTACCTGATTATACATAAAAGAAATCATACATGTATACACTGAGATATATACGTGTACATATATATATATATTTTTTACTTATTTATTTTGTTAATACATTATGTGCATAGGTATTACTATGTACATGTATTTAAGAACCAAGAACAAAAACTCCATTTCATAAAGTGATAAAGTTGAGAATGATTTATCTTCCTTGTGATTTCTGACTTCCTATTTTTTTTAATAAATATATCTTAAGGCAACAAGAAAAAAGTATAATTAATTGACTTTTCAAGTGTTTTGCACCCTGAATTAAACATGTTTTTCCTTTGGTGAGAACAGCATTGTGTGAAAAGAAGAGAATTCTTAAAGTCAGTACCACTTGGGTACAAATCTCAGCTCTGCCATTCTTTTAAACCTGAGTTGTTAACTTCATAATGTAATTTAACCCTTCATTCATGGTGTGTTTCTTTGTGGAGGAATTTACTATCCAAAACTTTTAGGAATCCTTTTGCAATTTATCTGGAATCAAATTGTAGCTCAGTACATTTTAATCCTCTTTCCCTGTCCTCTTTTGATAGTCAAATTTTAAAAAACTTGTTTATCATTTTCTATCACTTAACAAAAATGTGTTAAAATCAAACCAGTTATAATGTATGAGATTCAGGTAAAACTATTCACATTCATTCATTTTTTTCCATTCACAGTACATTTATCAGTCATTTATTACTATCCATATACAGATTTCTGCAGTGTCTATAATTCATTTTCACCAGGTTCTCCTTGCAGGTCTTCTGATAATTGGAAATAGATTAATACAAGTTACACTGTTGATATTCGTTTTCTGTGGTGAAAATTCAAGTTGACGCCTAAATGTGGTATTTTTATTCTTTATCATTTCAGTGCTGAGTAAATTACAGCTGTCCTCATTTTTTACCACATTGAAATCTCAGTCTGTCTCTTTTGAAGGACAAATGATAGTTTGAAACATAAGATTTTGCTTTAGCCTACAATTTAATCAGCCCTCTAAAGCCCACCAGTCACCTTATGACTAAAACCACTCACCTATTCAGATCATAATGTAAACTTTAGTGCTTGTCTGTCATTTCAAGTTCATGCCATTGTAAGCCAAGACTGTGCCCTTGGTAGCTCTTTGTACTGAGAGGACTTTGAGGGGATCTCAATTCTATTGTGCTTCCCTTATTTCAGACAACTTCAAACTCAGAATGACCCTTCACTCTGAACTCAGTACAAATTTACTCTTTCCTGGGCTCCGTGATTGGCTCTCTATGAGCTGAACAGGAGACTCTGAGATCACTTGTATAGCTCCAATATCTTCCTCTTCATATTTAAAATCCTGCTTTCAGATCTCCCTCAGAATGCAGTTCTGCAAAAACTCCATACAGTGCATATATACTGCCTTTAGCTGCATGTAACAGCAGATAAGAGTGCTGCTAGAGGAATAATCGGCTAATTAGTATTGATTACTGTTGATTAAAATAGATGGACATAGCTTTCTTACTTAGCTTACCTCCTACAATTTCCTGAAAAGTCTGAGTTTCTAAATAAACTTAAGCATCTTTAAATTCATAGGAATTAATTTAAGACAGGAATATGTTTATAGATTAATTCATTAGTAATCATCCTTTCCATTTAATCTCCATATCTCCCTTTCAACCTGCACTTCCAGCCTTTCTATTCTGCTTTATTTTTTTCTCTTTACCATAGCATTTACCACATTTTAAAATCTTAGATAATGCTCTCTTATTAGTTTAAGTTTTCATTGACTTCTTTCTCCTAGATATCATGATGCACAAAAGCCAGAATCTTCATCTCTTTTACTTACTGATATACACCAAATGCCTAGAACAGTGTCTGGCGTATAGTAAATAATCAATAATCCTTATTATGGAATCAATATATATGTATATTTTGGGGGGGGTAGTGGTAGGGGACAGGATATAGAATGTTGTATTTAGACAATGTATTTTCTTTCATTCAGATTATTTGTAATTTTTCGTTCTGTCCACTAATACATTTTTAGGCATGTTATACTCACATGTATACCAGGACCTGACCAGATAACTTCATATGAGTTCCATGATTCCCAGTTACTGATCTGCAATGGATTGAATTGAATGGTCAAAATGACACATGGTATAACATGTTTGCTAATAAAGGTAACACACTTCACCTAAAAGAGGTGACTAATTCGAGTGAAGCCTTGAGGAAAATTTTAATGTAAGTATAGTTTGTCCTGAGCTTTCTTATTTTTTCAGTTTTTGGTTCCTTTCCCTTTTGACAATGTACACTTCCTCCCATTCCTATACATCCCATTATTCTTCACTATGAAAACAACCTCTCAGAAAACGCTTTTAGACACCCATGAAACACAAGAGTGTAAACACGTAAATTTTATTCATAACCTCCCCAAGAAGAAACTTCATTTTCATATAGAATAAAGCTTTAAACTAAAAGGGTGAAATGGGAAATGTCTATTTACAGAACTTAAAGTGTATAGGTAGGTAATCCAAAAATATGTTTGCAGGATGATCATTCCTCTGACCCCAAAATTATTTAAATTGGAGATCAGCTAATTGAGATTCTAACTCTACCAATTCCCCTACCCAATCCTCGGTGTGACTTGTAAGACAGTGTATTAGCCCGTTCCTGTTGCTTATAACAAAAATAATTGGAACTGAGTAATTTATAAGAAAAGAAATTTATTGCTTACAGTTTCAGAGATTGGTAAGTCCACAGTGCAGGGAATACATTTGGTGAGGGTCTAGGTGGTGGTGACAGCAATAATGAGCAGGGGTGCCACATGGCAGAAAATGGCAGAGTAGAGAGAACCTAACCTCTCGTGTGCTCTTCTTTTTAAAGCACTCAGAACCATGCCCCTGACCACCATTTCCATTCCATGCACTATGGCGTGGTCCTATAATCTAATCACCTCTTCAAGGCCCCACCTTTCAATTACCGTAATAGGATTTCCCACACTATTAGCAGTCACAGTGGAGATCAAGCCTCAATGAGGTTGGGGGTGGGGAGGCATCCAATCTACAGC
>NW_007737982.1:63759-70311 GCF_000696425.1 Galeopterus variegatus
TCCTATAATCTAATCACCTCTTCAAGGCCCCACCTTTCAATTACCATAATAGGATTTCCCACAGTATTAGCAGTCACAGTGGAGATCAAGCCTCAATGAGGTTGGGGGTGGGGAGGCATCCAATCTACAGAAGGCAGTATTATACTGCTTTAATTTACAATAGATTTTATATTTTGAGGTATACTTGGCAAAATCACTTTAACATAATACACATGAGAAGCCTGTCTCTGGGAAAACTCTAAAGGAAGACAAGCATGTTTCTGCTACTTTCACACTAGTGCTTTTAAGATATACTAGGAAGAAGGAATGAAAGAAATTCAAAGTGCCCCACACCGTTCTCAGCATCCTTACCTCTTTTAATAAATCTAATTTGCTCTTGGCAGACAAGTCCAATAACCCATTACTAGTTAAAGACACTAAACCTTCCAAGAGAGCTTCAATTTTCAATTTTATAGAGCACACCTAAACAAAAAATTGATTTTCAACACTGAAATTTTCAGACATAAGTGAGAATTGGGGGTTAGAGTGTCTATGGGAGTCAAAAATGATATTAAAATTTTATCTGTTCTCTGCCTCTAGAGAAACAATTAATAACCAATGTACAGGAATTCTTTCTCATTTTAAAATCAAGAATTGCCTTCACTCTATAAGATGAAAAGTACTACATGCATATTGGCTCATATTATTAAGAATAATTGCAATGTTTCTATATCTTTGTATGTAGTATTTTCTCAATGTGGAATACTCATTGTACCTCTTTTTAACCCCTGTAAAAGGCTCTGTGTTCAAACACTTTTCCTTGCTTCGAAAATTCCTCAAGCTCATCAATTGATTTCTCACCCTATGGTACTCTAATTTGTTAAATTACCCTTTTGGCATTTTATCTTGAGATGTTTTTATTAAAAGCTAATGTTTTAATTAACCTAAAATGATGAATGTACTTAAAATATTTCTATTGCTCCAGGAAAATTATTTTGAACATAATAGGTACTGAGGAAGTGTTTACTGATTTAATCCCTTCCTGTATTTTTTATTCCTATCCATCAAGATAAGTTTTTAATGCAAAAGCTCACAACCAGGCTGTATTTTATTTTAGGGCCAGAGAAATATCTATATTTATCTATCATAATGCCTAACTCAGTAATGAATATGTGATCATAATAAGACTTTAGAAAGAAAATGAATGTCCTAAAAGTACTCTCTGAGGATGTGGCTATTCCTATGGAAAGAATATCTTTCAATTAATTGTCTCTAATGGAACATGAACCACAAATTGCTACCAAACCAAAACTCTGTGAAACTAATAATCTAATGTACTGCCATGAAACTCTTTTATGATTTTGTTTACTCTGGCATCCTTTGTTACAAGTCTACAGTGAATGGGACTAAATAAAACTGTGAAATAAATTATTAATATTCTGACTATCAATTTCCTGCTTGTAAATTGTTTACAATGCCATTTATCTGATAAACAGAATCTACTAGTATGAATATCCATAAATCTATGATCCCTGAAACCTGCAGACATCTTCTGATTGAAAAGAGGTCTGTTCATAGAGTGAGTGTTCTCTGACCATTTAACACAAGTTGATTAATGATTTTATAAAACCCACAATATCCCACAAATATCAGAGACTTTAGATTTCATGAACACACCTTTACAATCCATAAAAACACATTATATTACACTCATATTCTAATCTGTGAATTGTATGTGTCTTTCAATTAATCAGGTATTTGTTCATTTATCTAGAGTCCCACTATGTGTCAGGTTCTGTTTTAAGTACTGGGGATACAGCTGCGATCAAAACAAGCAAAAAAACAAACAAACTGTGTTTATAGAGCTTTCATATGAGAAAATACAAATAATAAATTTAAAATATTATGGCAGATTTTCAGGTAACGATAAGTTTTTTGAAGAAAATAAAGCAAGGTAAATAGACAAGAACTGGGGATAGGTCTGAGAAGATGATATTTCAGTAGAGACTTGAATGAATTTAGGGAGTGAGCTAAATGTAATCTGGGAGAAGAACCTTGCAGCAGAAGAAATAGTAGAGAAATAACTCTAGTTGGGTTCTTATTTGGAATATTGATAAAGAAACAGGATGGTCAGCATGGTTGTAATTGCAGTACGGTGAGGAAAGGAGAGAATGTTAAATGATCAGGGGCAAATCATAGAGGTTGTAAATGGGGATTTGGAAGATACTGAAGTGAGAAATCAAGAATAAGATCCAAAGGTTTTGGCTTTAGCACCTGGGTCAATGGAGATGTTATTTACTGAGATAAGAAACACTATGGGAAGAGGAGGGTTTGGAGAGGAAATCAGGAGCTTGGTTTTGGACATGATACATTTGAGATGCCTATTGGAATTCCATATGAAGATCTCAGAAGGCAGGTGGTGATATTGCAGGGCTGGAACTATGGTAAATGGCAGCTTCGAAACAGTCAGTCATCAAGATAAATAGCATTTTGATGTGATACTTTAAAAATGAAAATAAATGTGAAATATTTATGGTGAAACAAATATCAAAATTTTAAAATAAAAGCAGTTTTGTAGGCAGGATTTTGGCTTCCATTAACTTTACTCCCTGATGGTATATTAAAAGGTATTTTGAAGAGGGTATAATTTGCTAATCCGTTGCCCTTAAAACAGGGAGATCATCCAGGATGTTAAATGAGTCTTCTGTACTCTCAAGAGCCCTTGAAAGCAGAAGCAGCAGCCCAAACAGTGGTGGCAATGGTGGTGGAAGAAGAGGCAGGAGAGATTTTAACACTAAGAAAGACAAAATCTGCCCTCTGGCTTTGGAGATGAGCCAGGATGACTCATGAGCCAAAGAATTGCAAGAGTAGCTTTTGGAAGCCAAGAATAACCCATGAGCAAAAGCAAGGCAGAAAAGATGGAACTCAACTCTATAACTTCAAGAAGCTGAATTCTTCCAACAACCACCTGTGTGAGGCTGTCAGTGAATTTTCCCCAGAGCCTCCGGATAGAGCCCAGCCCAGCTGTCGTCTTGAGTTCATCCTTGTGGCACCTACAGCTGAGAAGCCAAATGAGCCCACTGGACTTCTGATCTAGAGAATGGTGAGATAATAATTTGTGCTGTTTTTGTTTAGTTTTAAGAAACTAAGTTTGTAGAAATTTGTTACAAGAGCAATAGAAAACCAATACAGATAAAATCAGTATTACTAATTTTTCTTTTTGTCTCAGGCTCAAATATGGTTTGGCACCATACTATAAACCTGTCTGGACTGGAGATTTAGATTTGTCATTTATTGTGTATATATGGTATTTCTAACCAGCATTATGTGCGTTCACTAAGGAGTGAACATAGAACACAGAAAAGCTCTGAGGGCTGAGCTCTAGAATATTCCAAAATATGATAATAAAGCAGGAGAGGAGGTTCCAGGAAAGACTAAGAAACAGCATTCAGAAGGGGAAGAAGAAAAAACAGAAGATTATAGTATCCCAGAATCACAAGTAAGAATAAAGAAGGCTTTACACCTTAAAAGTCAACTGTTTCTGGGCCAGCCCGGTGGCGCACTGGATAGTGCGCCGCTTGGGAAGTGCGGCGGCGCTCCCTCCCGAGGGTTCGGATCCCACATACAGACCGGTTCCCTCTCACTGGCTGAGCAAGGCGGGGGGGCAACACTGAGGGTTGCGATCCGTTGCCGGACACGGAAAAAGACAAAAGACAAAAAAAAAAAAAAGTCAACTGTTTCTGAGATCCTTTTGTAGATCAAATCACCTAGTATCTTGTCTCTTTATTCACAGATAATGTTTAAATATATAGTTGTGTATTTCCATGGAAGAGTAAAATATGTACTATGAACCACTTGACTTTATATTTTGGAGTGAATCACTATGCAAATTTTAATCCACCCATTCTTATTTACTTTATATTACTTTAAAATTGGTTATTTGCTGAATTATACTAGACCAAAAGTAAAATAGATATTGGTCCCTACCTAATGTCATTGAGCTCCTTTAGTACTTTCTCTTTAACAAACGTTACTAGCAATCATATTTTTAAATAAAATATTAAAGTATTTGAGTTTCATTTTATAATTTTTGCATTTTTCATTATTTACAATGATATGATTAATAAATTATGAGGCTCTACAAAACAGCTTTTGAATTAAGAAGGTTAGATGCTCTATGAATTTGGGTGTAAAAAATTTACAAGGTATATTAAAGAATAAATCTGTGGAACAAATGCAGCCAACAAATGAGTTAGTAACAGAGAGGAAATGTTGTAATGCTTATTATTTCTTTTTGGAAGCTGAGGAAAACTTTTCAGATGTATCAATTGGGAATCTGCATTCTCCTTAGGAGCTAAAATACTGTGTTCCCATTGTATCATGGTGGTGTCAGGAACCCAGTGAGACACAAACATATGAAGTAAAACATGATTTCAGAACAGGTGACTCCTAATCAAGTCAGGAGTCTTTCCCGTTGTCTAGAGATAAGAAATTGCAAATTGATGCCTAAGCACACTACTTTATTTTTAGTATTTTCATATTATAGAAGTGATGTCTTTTTAGATTTTTTCAATATTTATAAATTGATGTTAAATAATCAATCAAGTAATTACTATAGGTGAAGCTGAACTGATTGAGATTCTCTGAAATTTGAAAACATAGAGGTTAAAGTTGTTACTAATGAACTCCTGCAAATTTCATTTTCTTTCTTTTTTTTTTTTTTTTTTTGGTCCTTTTTGAGACTGGCCGCACCGCGCTCAGCCAGTGAGCACACCGGCCATCCCTATATAGGATCCGAACCCGCGGCAAGTACACCACGGGCTCGGCCCCAAATTTCATTTTCTATAGAGCACCTTTATTACAAAGACTATTCTCTTTTCCAGGGTATCTTAAAATTGCATAAGTGTCCAGCATACTACTTCTCAGTAAACATACAAAAGTTTTGATCTTAGTAGAATGAATAAACTTTTTGAATCCATTTCAACAAATTTATGTCACATAATCAGATCCTTGACAACATCAATCTCTAAGCAAAAAAAAAGCAATTAGTACTTGAGGTACAGATATAATGCTAGTTATAAGGGCATCGGGAAAATAAGCAACTTGGAGGAGAGGTGGGTTGAAACAACAAACGATAGATTCTCTCCTCTAATTTTTAAAATTTCGTAATTGACTTGAAAGTTACTCACAAGTTGTGTAAAGTATGTAATAATTAGATCAGCATGTCTATTTCATTCTTCACTTTATAAATGATAATGGATCATATTTCTCTGTAATATGAATGATCCTTAGAAAAATATTCTAAATTTTTTTAAAATGGCATGCAGTATGTGATTTTATATGAAAATAAAATGTTTTTGACTAAAGTTAAAGAACTTTCAGTGTAACTTAAAAGTTATATGTAACGTTTTCGTGCTTTTTAATTATAAAATATTAATGTATATAGTCAGCATATAAATGTTCACAGGATAGAAATAGGGTATAGATAATTAAAATGCCTAATTTGTTCATCATGTGCACAATTTATCTTCTTTTTCACAGAAATGAAAACAAATGACAACTCCTTTGCATCTGCACTGATGGATTGTGGCATGTCTTAATTTAAAGACACATGGTTGTAGGAGTTCAACAACTTAATCCCCTCTATTTTTTTTTTTTTTTGTCTTTTTTCATGACTGGAAAGGGGATCGCAACCCTTGGTGTGGTGTCGCCCACACCGCGCTCAGCCAGTGAGCGCACTGGCCAGTCCTATATAGGATCTGAACCCGCGGCAGGAGCATCGCTGCACTCCCAGCGCCGTACTCTCCTGAGTGCACCACGGGGCGGCCCTTAATCCCCACTATTGACAAAACAGTAGTTTGTTTTGTTTTGATTTGAGTTGGGTCTTCATTTTTGATAGATCAGAGTTTTATAAAAATGTGGCCTGGATGGAATTGCTAAAATTTAACAAAGTTCCACATTGCCTCTGCTTTTCTCCCATGTATCTTGGTAGTACCTATTCTAGAAGCAGTTGGACAGGTTAAGGCCGCATACATTTAGGTGATTCTGCAGCATAAAATCACTTTTACGTGATGGAGTACTGCAGTTGCTTCTTTCATAAAAACTCCCCCGGAAAGGCTCTGTTTGTTGTACAGTAATAATGCTGATGAGAGTAGCCTTTAGTCCATCAAGCGTTCATTTGAAAGTGCGCATTTCCACAAGGAATATCTCTCCTTCTCTTTAATCGATTACTTGTTCATTGTCCATGCATTATTCTTTGTAGAACTATGAATTTAAGTTTACCGCTACTTAGAAAATGTATCCTTACCTTCATAAGTAACTGGGTTAAGATAGGGAGATTAAGTTATGTAAAATACAGAATTCTCTAAGGAAACATTAGGTTTAATTTAATAAAGGAATAAAATACAAGTGCTAGTCAATATTGTGTGATAGCATTGTTTCAGACACTGGGTATTGACTTACTGACATTAACTCCATATATTAACCAACTTTCTTCATATTTTTCATCTTTGGGACATTTCTGTGATCCTGCAAATATTCTTTTTTTTTTTTTTTTTTTTTTTTTTTTTTTTT
>NW_007737982.1:71947-73543 GCF_000696425.1 Galeopterus variegatus
GAGCGCCTCCGCGCTTCCCAAGCGGCGCACTAGCACAGTGCGCCACTGGGCCAGCCCCATGAGATGTTTATTTTTTAAGAAGAGAATTTTCCAATCATGTCTTTCATCTTCACATTTATATATTCTAGGGTATACAGTGGAGAAACTAATAGGTTAATTACAAACTTGAAAAATGAAATTTGAAATGCATCTTTTGGATTGCTTAATAAAAAATAAAATACCACCCTTTGGAAAATCCATGAGGATGTTCCCTTTAAATGGCTTTTTCCTTACTTGTTCTACATGTAAGTAGGTTTCTCAATGCATCTTTCAAAAAAGGTTCCTTCTTTAGTTGGCTGCCTCACGTTGAATCCTGGCCCGGCACTTTTTAGCTCTCTGATTATTGGCATGTGGTTTACCCCACAGTGGCTTATATTCTTAATCTGTGGATAGTGGTTCTCTCATAGGATTATGTTTAAAATATTAAAATAGTCAATTAATACTCCTAGAAGAAGCACACTCTAAGTCTCTCTACATGTTTTTTAAAAAGGACTATACCGCTTTAGGGTTTATCAGCCACAATGCTTGCAAATACTCGCTTTGAGATTTTGATCTATTTCTTCTTTTCTTAATAACCCATTTCAAAATTTGAGATTGGTAAAGCTTTTACAGTTTGCACATTGTTCCACATAATTTATATTCCTCTTAATGTAATGATCATGACCACTCCAGGGGATAGATATTATTAAAATTCTATACTACAAAAAAATAAATCTGAGACCACAGGATGCTCTAGTATGAAATTATTTCAAAAACATCTTTCCCCATTTGCCTTTGGTTGTCCAAAATAGGTCTGTTTCTTATTTTAAAGAAAGATACAATGAGAACCATTAATAATAATTTCCACAGACTGGGCCAGACATGGTACATGGACCACATTTAATCTTAACAGCAACTCAGTAAGATTATTTGTTATTATGGTTACCTTGATACAGATAAGGAACCTGAGTATTTAGATAGGGTAACTTNGCGCTGCCGCGCTTCCCAAGCGGCGCACTTATCCAGTGCGCCACCGGGCCGGCCCCCAAATATTCTTTCTCCTGATTTAAATCCTGATTATTGAGGTTTTATTAATACCCTAAAATGATATTTGCAAATATTTTAGCCAGTCAAATGTGACAAGTTAATTTGGTTTTCTGGCTTTCACTTTTATATCTATATTACAAAAACAAACAAACAAACAAACAAACAAAACTGTCTTGAACTGCAAGAAAAATAACAGTTTACAATTGGATTAAAAATAGCAGAATGAATGAACTCCATTATTGATAGCACAACCATGACAGGTCTCCAGTTGCTACTCACTCCTAAATCCTAGTACCTCTCAATATCATCTGTTTTGGACTCGAACTCTACTCTTTGCTGTCTGTATTGACTCCTTCAATGTCAATTCCAAGGAATTCCCATTTCTAAACAAAAGTCTACTCAAAATTATAACTTTATTTTTAAGTTATAGTTAAAGGGAGATGTTTATTTTTTTTTTATTTTATTTTTTATTTTTTTGTCTTTTTCCGTGTCCAGCAACGGATGGCAACCCTCAGTGTCACCCCCGTACCG
>NW_007737983.1:0-785 GCF_000696425.1 Galeopterus variegatus
TTTTTAAGTAGATATTGCAGTGTCTATTTGTCATAGCCAAAGACCTTATGACATTTAATAAAATGCAGTTAATTCTAGAAACTCATGGGAGTTAATCCATAGCAGTAAAGACCCATATTAAACACATGGAATATCTAATGAGTAATTATATTGATAATATGCTTATTAATATCTCTAATTACACAATATCTTTTTTTAATATCTGTAAAAAATGATATTCAGGTTATGCAAATATGAAATGCACTATAACCGAGGATCCATAACCTGAATTGCTTATACATATGCAAGTATAAAATGATTTTAAAAAGAAAGGATCAATTCATATTGCTGGCTTAAAGATTAAATTCTTCCAGAAAATACTTGAATTTTACCTGAAAGATTATTTTTGTTTTACATCTCCCTCCATCATAATAAATTGTTATTATACAAATGAAAGTTAAAAAATAGAAGTATTAAGCAAAATGGCAGAGTAGAAGCAAACTGGCTTCACTCCTTTCCATGGGGGGGAAAAAAAAAGANAAAAAAATGTTTTACTAAATATTTACTAACTAAGTATTTTCTAGAGCTGTATCCTTAAGTATGTAGGTATAAATTTATATTCTGGGATATAATTTTAAAATAATTTAGCAACAAAGATCCAGAATATGTGAAGCAAGTACAGCAAAATCATGGTAATTTTTGAATATGGGTAATTGCTGTATATGGACTTATTGAATTACTGATTGTGAGTATAAAATATGCTAATAAAAATAAAATACTAAAAAAGAAGTAAGCATAGCATTTTT
>NW_007737983.1:1316-2188 GCF_000696425.1 Galeopterus variegatus
AGAAAATCCCAAACAGAAAAACAAACAAACAAATGAACAAACCAAAAATCCAAACCCCTGGGGCCACAAAGAAATGAAAGACTGAGAGAGGAAGGTAAAAGAAAGGGACCTTTCTAACCACAATGCCCCTTCCCCAAGCTGCCAGATGCTGGGCAGAAACATCCATCCAGACTTACAATTTCTACAGTGGAAAAAGTGAATTATAGACAGACAACTTCTCCACCATCATGGGTTTCTTTGCAAGAAAACTATTTCTGCTTTAAGCCCCGAAGAGTTGTACATGTTGGGTGAAAATCCCTTAGGGCAGCTAGTGACAAAGAGTGGGGTTGGGGCTAACAAAGGTGAGATGGTGCACATTAGTGACTACATTCTTTCTCAGACAAAGAAGACACCAAATCAGAAAAACTGTTTAGTGGCACCATGTTGAAGGAGGCATGCTCCATGGGGCCCTTGGTTACAAACCCCTAGCTGGCCTTCTCATGCAGCAAGCATAACCCCTTTAAGACTCCTCCATCAGAAATGAACATGGTTCATACCTCTGTGGTATGAACCATAGCAAACCTTGGCTTAGACCACCACCTAGTGCCAAAAGGAGGCAACAATCTCAGACTAAGGTAAGTCAATGGTCAATCTTTATAAAATCTCCATATATATATACACTATAAAAACTAAACTAAGCCAGATTTGGATTAAATAAATAGTCCTTCAATTTGAAGAAATAGACATGCATCATAATACACAAGAGCAATGGAATCATGACCTCCCCAAATAAAGAAAACAAGGAGTCACTGACCAATCCTAATGAGATGATGATGGATGAGTCCTAAGATCAAGACTTCAAGGTAGCAGTTTTGAGGAAATACAGCAAACTC
>NW_007737983.1:2609-4370 GCF_000696425.1 Galeopterus variegatus
GATGGATGAGTCCTAAGATCAAGACTTCAAGGTAGCAGTTTTGAGGAAATACAGCAAACTCCAAGATAACACAGAAAAGCAATTCAGAAGTTTACCAGAGAAATTAACAAGGAGATTAAAATTTAAAAAATATATAAATTTAGAGCTAAAACATACGTTGACCCAACTGAAGAATTCAATGGAGGATCTCAGTAGCAGATATAATGAAACAGAAGAGAGAATCACTGATCTTGAAGATAGTTTATTTGAATATATACAGTCAAAGGAGAAAAAAGAAAAAAAATAAATAAAAAGGAATGAAAAATGCCTACAACATCTAGAGAATGGCCTCAAAAGAGCAAATACAAGGGTCATTGGCCTTCAAGAGGGTGTTGAAAAAGGGCAAGTCATAGAAAGTTTACTCAAAGAATAATATCAGAGCACTTTTTAAATCTAGAGAAATATGTAAATATCCAAGTACAGCATGGTCAAAGAGTACCAGACATATTCAACCCAAACAAGACTACCTCAAGTCATACACCGATCAAACTCTCAAAGGTTGAGGACAAAAAGAGAATCACAAAAGCAGCAAAAGAAGCAAATAATATATAAAGAAAGCCAGATTCATTTAACAACAGACTTTCCTGCAATAACCCTATTGGCCAAGAGGGATTAGAATGACATATTTTAAGTGTTGAAAGAAAAACACTGTCAACAAAGAATACTGTACTTAGCAAAGTGACTTTTCAAACATAAATGAGAGACAAAGACTTTCCCATACAAACAAAAGCTGTGGAAATTTATCACCGCCAGACCTGTCTTACAAGAAATCCTAAAAGAGGTGAGGTAGTGGAGTTCTTGAAGCTTAAGAAAATGAAAATTTCCAAAGGTATAACACTTGCTGGCCAAATTAACTACACAGATAAATTCAGAAGACTCTAATAATGTATTGGTGGTGTGTAAACCACTCATATTTTTAGTATGAAAACCAAAAGACAAATCTATTAAGAATAATATTAACTGCAACATTGTTAAAAGAAAGGCAATATAAAAGATAAATTAAGACAACAAAAAGTCAAAACATGGAGGACATAAAGTAAAATTGTACAGTTTTTAGTTTTCTTTTTGTTTTTTGTCTCTTTTCTTTTCAATTAAAGTTAAGTTGTCATCAGTTTGAAATAATTTTTAGTAAGCATAAAGTAAAAAAATAATAATAAAAAAAAGAAATTAAAACGTACTACCACAGAACATCAGTTAGCCACAAAGGAAGGTGATAAGAAAGGAAGAGAGGAGTTACAAAACCACCATAAAATAAGTGTAAAAATGGCAGTAGTCTTTACCTATCAATAATAGCATTGAATGTAAATGAATTAAAGTTTCCAACTAAAAAATAGTGGGGGAGGAGGTAAAAAAAAAAGAAAAAGTAAAACAAAAACAAAATAAAACTATCAACTATATGCTGCCTACAAGAAACTAACTTTACCAGTAATAACACAGACTGAAAATGAAAAGATGAAATAAGGAATTATATACAAATAAAAAAAGACTTGTACATCTATAATTATATCAGATACAATAGACTTTAAGTCACAAAACTGTTAAAAGAGACAAAAAGAGGTCATTATATAATGATAAAGAAATCAATTCAGCAGGAGCATATAATAATTGTAAATATATATGCACCATACACCAGAGCACCCAAATATAATGTAAACATTAATAGATCTAATAGGAGAGATAGACTGCAGCACAATAATAGTGGGGGACTTCATACGCCACTTT
>NW_007737983.1:5522-6682 GCF_000696425.1 Galeopterus variegatus
AAAAATTCTTAAAACAAATAAAAATGAAAACAATATAGTCAAACCTGTACAACATAGTAAAAGAAGTGCTACGAGGCTAATTTATAGTAATAAATGCCTACATCAAAAAAGTAGAAATACTTCAAATAAACAACCTAAAAAAGCACCTCAAAAAACTAGAAAAGGAAGAACAAACCAAACCCATAATTTGAAGGAAGAAAAAAAGAATACAAAATATTAGAGTAGAAATTTTTTAAAAAATGATACTAAAAAGTGCAAAATAACAAAACAAAAAGTTGGATTTGTGAAAAGATAAACAAAATTGACAAACATTTACTTAGACAAACTAAGAAAAGAGAGAGATGACCCAAATAAATAAAATCAGAGCTGAAAAAGGAGACATTACAACTGATATCTCAGAAGTACAAAAGATCAGAAGAGATTATTATTAACAACTGTATGCTAACAAATCGGAAAAACCTCAAAGAAATAGATAAGTACCTGGAAATGCAACCTGCTAAGATTGAAACAAAAAGAAATAGAAAACCTGAAACCAATAATGAGTAATGAGATTAAATCAGTATTAAAAATTTTCCTGTGAACAAAAGCCCAGGACCAGATAGTTTTACTGCTGAATTCTACCAAATTTTTAAAGAAGAACTGATACCAATTTTAAACAAATTTCTCCAAAAAATTGAAGAAGAGGAAACTCTTTAAAACTCATTTTGGAAGGTCAGCATTACCCTGATACTCAAAGTTGACAATGACACAACATCAAAAAGAAAACTATAGGCTAATAACCCTGATGAACATAAAGGCAGAAATCCTGAACAATATACTAGCAAAACAAATCAAACAGCAAATCGAAAAGAGTATTTAACATAGTCAAGTAGGATTTATCACACAAATACAATAATGATTCAAAATACTCAATCAATAAATGTGATTCACCACATCAACAGAATAAAAAAACAAAAACTATACTATCATCTCAATATATGCAGAAAAAAGTACATGATAAAATTTAATATTCCTTCATGATAAAAACTTTGAACAAATTAATCATAGAGGAAATGTATCTCAGAACAATAAGAGCCATATATGGCAAACCCACAGCTAACATGATACTGAATGGAGAAAAATTAAAAGACTTTCCTTTAAAATCTGGAGTAAGACAAATA
>NW_007737983.1:6692-10828 GCF_000696425.1 Galeopterus variegatus
CATGATACTGAATGGAGAAAAATTAAAAGACTTTCCTTTAAAATCTGGAGTAAGACAAATACGCCCACTTTTGCCACGTTTATTCAACACAGTACTGAAATTCCTAGTCAGAGTAATTAGGCAACATAAAGAAATAAACAGCATCCCAATTGAAAAGGAAGAAGATAAATTGTCGCTTTTGATGACATGATCTCATAATTAGAAAATTGTAAAGATGCCTCCAAAAAACTTTTAGAATGAATATGGACATTCAATAAAGTTGCAGGATAGAAAATCAACATACAAAAATCAGTAGCATATCCATCTGCCAACAGTGAATATTCTGAAAAAGAAATAAGAAAAAGCAATCCCATTTTAAAAAGCTACTAAGAAAGTACCTAGAAATAAAATTAATCAAAGAGGTGAAATATTAACACATAAAAACTATAAAATATTGATGAAAGAATTTGAAGAAGACACAGAAAAATGAAGAGATATTCTGTTAATGGATAGGAAGAATTAATACTGTCAAAATGTTCATACTACCCAAAGTGATCTACAAAATTTAATCAAATACCTATATAAAAAAACCTTCAAATCTTCAAAATATACTATAAAGCTATAGTATCCAAAACAGCATGATAATGGCATAAAAATAGGCATATAGACCAATGAAACAGAACAGAGAACCCAAATTAAATTCACACGTTTACAGCCAACTTATTTTCAACAAATGCACCAGGAACATACTTTGGGGAAACGGCGTTCTCATCAATAAATGGTGCTGCAAAAACTGGATATCCATATGCAGAAGAAAAAAAAAAAAAAACTAGACCATTATGTTTTACCATATACGAAAACAACTCAAAATGGATGAAAGACTTAAATGTAAGAGTTGAAACTATAAAACTACTAGAAGAAAACGTCGAGGAAATGCTAAAGGGCATTGGTCTAGGCAAAGAGTTTTTGTGTAAGACCTCAAAAGTGTAAGCAAGAAAGCAAAAATAGACAAGTGGTATTATATTAAACTGTGTCTTTTGGACAGCAAAAGAAACAGTCAAAAGAGTCAAGAGACAACCTACAGAATGGAAGAAAATATATTTCAACTATCCATTAAACAAGGCACTAATAAACAGAATATATAAAGAACTCAACTCAACAGCAAAAAATCACAAACAATATGGTTTAAAACTGGGCAAATGATATGAATAGACATTTCTCACAAGGAGACATACAAATGGCCAACATGTACATGAAAGAATGCTTAACTTCACTAAGGATCAGGGAAATGCAAATTAAAACCACAATGAGATATCATTTCACAGCAGATAAAATGGCTGTTATCAAATGACAAAAAATAAATTTTAGAGAGGATGCAGAGAAAGGGGAATCTCTTGTACACCATTGGAATATAAACTAATGTAGCCATATGGAAAACAGTATGAAGGTTCCTCAAAAAACTAAAAATATAAATGCCATATGATCCCGCAATCCCACAATTAGTTATATATCCCAGTTAAGGAAATTAGTATATCAAACAGATGTCTACATCCTATGTTTATTACAGCATTATTCATAAAGTCAAGATGTGGAATTAACCTAAGTGCGCATCAACAGATGTATGGATACAGAAAATGTGTCACATATACAAATAGAATTGTGTACTTATAAAAAGGAATTAAATCCTGTCATTTGCAGCAACACAGACAAGCCCGAAGGACATAATGTTAAGTGAAATAAGCCAACACAAAAGGAAATATTTCATGGTCTCATTCATATGTGCAAGCTAAAATGGTCTCATGGAGGTTGAGAGTAGAACCGTGGTTCCCAGAAGCTGGGAAGGGTAGGAAGGAGTGGAGAATGAAAACAGATGGTCAATGCTTCAAAAATACAATCAGATAGAAGAAATAAGTTCCAATGTTAGACAGCACAATAGAGTGACTATAGTCATCAATAATTTATTGTATATCTCAAAATAGCTAGAAGAAAAGATTTGGAATGCTCCTGACACAGACAAATGAAAAATATTTGATACTATAGATATCTCAATTGCCCCAATTTGATTATTACATATTGTATACATATATCAAATAATCAAATGTACCTCCCAAATACAAACACTTATTGTATATCAAGCAAACAATAATACTAATGTGAAATTTCAAAGTGCTTAGCAAAAATAAGAGGCATAAGAATTATCTAGTATGTTCTAAACATTACAAGAATTATATATGCCAAATAAACACTAGATTTTTTTTATGTTGAACTTTCTCTCTTTTTTATTTTACTTCTCAAAATACTTTACACATCATTTTCATGCTCCTTTACCCGTTCCACTCCACCCCTTCTCTTCACCCCCATATCGTATCTGTTCACTTGACTTAAATAGTTCAAGGAATTATTGTGGTTATTCTGTCCCCCCCTTTATTTGTTCGTTTGTTTATTTATTTATTTTTAGCTTCCACAAATAAGTGAGAATATGTGGCATTTCTCTTTCTGTGCCTGGCTTGTTTCACTTAACAAAATTTTCTCTAAGTCCATACATGTTATTGCAAATGGTAGTATTTCATTCTTTTTTATAGCAGAGTAGTATTCCATTGTCTAGATGTACCACAGTTTTCTTATCCACTAATCTGATTATGGACATTTGGGCTAGTTTTCAGTTCTTGGCTATCGTAAATAGAGCTGCAATAAATATTGGAGTACGGGTATCCCTTTAGCATGATGATTTCCAATCCTCTGGGTATATTCCCAGCAGTGGAATAGCTGGGTCGGGGTAGATCTATCTGTAACTGTTGAGGAGACTCCATATCATTTTCCATAAAGAATGCACCATTTTTCAGCTCCACCGACAGTGAAAGAGTGTTCCTTTTTCTCTGCAACATTTCCAGCACTTACCATTGTCAGTCTTCTGGATGTTAGCCATCCTAACTAAAGTGAGAAGGTATCTCAGTGTGGTTTTGATTTGCATTTCCCAGACACTGAGTGATGTTGAACATTTTTTCATATGTCTGTTGGCCATTCATATACCCTCCTTTCAGAAGTGCAGATTCAGCTCTTTCACCCATTTTTTAATTGGGTTATTTGTTTTTTTGCTGTAAATTGTCTGAGTTCCTTGTATATTATGAATACTAATCCTTTGTCAGATGTATATTTTGCAAATATTTTCTCCCACTCTGTTGGTTGTTTTTTCCTCTGTTGACTGTTTTTTTTTTGCTGTGCAGAAGCTTTTTAGTTTGATATAATACCATTTGTTTATTTTACCTTTAATTGCCTGTGCTTTTGGGGTCCTATTCATAAATTCTGTACCCACTCATACTTCCTGGAGTGGTTCCCCTATGTTTTCTTTAAGGAATTTTATTGTTTAAGGATGTTTGCTTAATTCTTTAATCCATTTTTAGTTGATTTTGGTATATGGTGAGAGGTACGGGTCTAGTTTCATTCTCCTACATATGAGTAACCATTTTTCCCAGTACCACTTGTTGAAAAGACAGTCTCTTCCACAGGATGTAGACATGCTGCCTTTGTCAAAGATCAGATGTCAAAGATCAGGCATATGGATTGATATCTGGGTTCTCTATTCTATTCCATTGATCCATGTGTCTGCTTTTATGCCAGTGCCATGCTGTTTTGGTTATTATAGCTTTGTAATATAGTTTAAAGCCAGATAGTGTTATACCCCCAGCTTTATTTATTTTTGCTCAGCATTGCTTTGGCTATGTGTGGTCTGTTGTTGTTCCATATATATATCTGGATAGCTTTTTCCATCTCAGAGATAAATGTCATTGGAATTTTGATGGGGATTACATTGAATCAGTACATCAATTTGGGTAATATGGACATTTTCACAATGTTAATTCTTCCAATCCAAGAGCATGGTATATCTTTCCATCTTCCTGTGTTTTATTTAATTTCTATCAACAGTGGTTTGCAGTTCTCTTCGTAGAGATTTTTCACAACCTTGGTCAGCTCTATTCCTAAATATTTTATTTTTTTGGTGGCTATTGTAAATGGGCTAGCTTTCTTGATTTCTTTTTCCGCATGTTCACTGTTGGAGTGTAAAAAATGCTATTGAATATGTGGGTTGATTTTGTATGCTGCAAATTGCTGAAATCATTTATCAACTCTCAGAGTTTTTTTATAGAAGCTTTAGGATG
>NW_007737983.1:11157-26282 GCF_000696425.1 Galeopterus variegatus
GCTATTGTAAATGGGCTAGCTTTCTTGATTTCTTTTTCTGCATGTTCACTGTTGGAGTGTAAAAAATGCTATTGAATATGTGGGTTGATTTTGTACGCTGCAAATTGCTGAAATCATTTATCAACTCTCAGAGTTTTTTTATAGAAGCTTTAGGATGCTCAATATATAGGATCATATCATCTGCAAAAAGGGACAGCTTGACTTCATCCTTTCCAATCTGGAGGCCATTTATTTCCTTCTCTTCTCTGATTGCTCTGGCTAGTACTTCTAACACTACATTGAATAGGAGTGGTGAGAGTGGGCATCCTTGTCTAGTTCCTGTTTTTAAGGTAAAAGCTTTCAGCTTTTCCCTATTCAGGATGATTTCAGCAGTGGGCTTATCATATATGTCTTTAATTTTGTTGAGATACTTTTGACTATGCCTAATTTGTAGAGAGTCGTTTATCACATTTACTGATTTTCATTTGTTGAGTCAACCTTGCATTCCTGGTATGAATCCCACTTGATCATAGTGTATAGTTTTCTGTATGTGTTGCTGTATTCTCTTAGCTAGTATTTTACTGAGGATTGTTGCATCTATATTAATCCAGGATATTGACCTGTAGTTTTTCATTTTTGATGCATCTTTGTCTGGTTTTGATATCAGGGTGATGTTTGCCTCATAGAATGAGTTTGGAAGAATGGCTTGTATTTCAGTCTTTTTGGATAGTTCATAGAAAATTAGTATCAGTACCTCTTTGAAGATTTGGTAGATTCTGCAGTGAACCCATCCAGTTCAGGACTTTTCTTTGTTGGGAGCCTTCTGATAACAGCTTCCATCTCTTCTATTGTTATTGGTCTGTCCAGGTATTCTATATGTTCTTTGCTCAGTTTTGGTAATTTGGATGCATCCATAAATTTATCCATTTCTTCAAGATTTTCAAATTTATTGGCACATAGATGATTATAGTAGTCTCTAATGATTACTTGTATTTCTGAGGTGTCAGTTGCAATATCAACTTTTTCATTTCTAATTTTTGTTATTTGGTCCTTTTCTTTTCTTGTTAAATCTTGGTAAATATTATCTAGTTAATCTTGTTGAAGGTTTGTCAATTTTATTTATCTTTTCAAAAAACCAACTTTTCGTTTCATTGATCTTTTGTATTGTTTTTTGTGTTTCTGTTTTTTTTAGTCCTGGTCTGATCTTAATGATTTCTTTCCATCTACTAACTTTGGGTTTGGATTGTTTTTGTTTTTCTAGATCTTTAAGGTGACATATTACGTTATTTATTTGCCATCTTTCCATTCTTCTTAACTAAGCATTTAATGTGATAAATTTCCCCATTAATACTGCCTTTGCAGTATCCCACAGGTTTTGGTATGATGTGCCATTATTTTCAAGAAATTTTTTGATTTCCTGTTTAATTTCTTCTTGGACCCACATGTCATTAAGTAGAATGTTGCTTAACTTCCATGTTTTTGTATAGTTTTCAGAGTTTTGTTTATTACTGATTTCTAATTTTAATCCATTGTGATTGGAATAAATACATGGAATAATTCTGATTTCTTAGAATTTGTTAAGACTTGCTTTGTGACCTAACATGTGGTCTATCCTGGGGAATGTCCCGTGTGCTGATGAGAAGAATGAATATTCTGATGTTGTTGGATGGAATGTTATGTAGATATCTGCCAAATCCATTTGGTCTAAAGTATTGTTTAGATCTTGTGTTTCTCTGTTGGTTTTTTGCCTAGATGATCGGTCCAATGATGACAGTGGGGTGTTCAGGTTCTCCACTATTATGGTGTTAGTGTCTGTCTCTTTCTTTAGATCTTCTAGTGTTTGCTTTGTAAATCTGGCTGCTTCTACATTAGGTGCATATATATATTTATGATTATTATGTCTCATTGATGGATGGATTCTTTTATCATTGTATAGTGCCCTTCTTTATCTCTTTTTATGGTTTTTGCTTTAAAGTCTCTTTTATCTGATATAAGGATAGTTATTCCAGCTCGTTTTTGATTTCTATTTGCATGATATATCTTTTTCTATCTTTTCACTCTTAGTCTTTGTGTGTCTTTACAGGTAAAATGAGTCTCTTGAAGACAGCATATTGTGGGGTCCATCTTTTTAATCCAGTCAGTCAGTCTTTGTCTTTTGAATTGGGAATTTAATCCCTTTACATTTAGAGTTATTATTGAAAGGTGTTCATTTCCTCCTAGAATTTTACTGATTTTTGTTTTGATGTCTTAAATATCTTTTGTACCTTTCTCTCTAATTTTCTGTTTGTCTTCTGTATTTGTTGGTTTCTTGGGGTTACAAATAAACTATATTTTTTTCTTTTTTTAGAATTTTTGTTTTGCTGGTAGGTATTGTTCTTCTTGAGTATTCATGGCAGTGATGGTTGTTTTTGCAGTATCAGACCCAGTACATCCTTGAGAATTTCTTGTAGGGCTGGTCTTGTGGTAGTGAACTCCCATAGTTTTTGTTTGTATGAGAAATATACTATTTGGCCTTCATTTTGGAAGGATAGCATTGCTGGGTAAAGTATTCTTGGCTGGCAATTTTTGTCCTTTAGTGTTTTGAATATGTCATCCAATTCTTTTCTTGATGTTAGGGTTTCTGATGAAAAGTCTGATGTTATTTTGATTGGGGATCCCTTATAGTGATTTGCTGCTTCTCTCTTGCAGCTTTTAAGATTCTCTCTTTGTCTTTGAGTTTTGTCAGTTTGATTATCACATGTCTTGGAGAGGACCTTTTTGGGTTGAATGTGTTTGGGGATCTTTGGGCTTCCTGAATCTGGATATCTCTGACTTTCCCTATACCTGGGAAGTTTTCTGCTATTATTTCATTGAATATGTTTTCAATGCCATTTACTTTTTCCTCCCATTCTGTAATACTCATGATTCAAATATTTGTTTCCCAAGATATTTGAGAAAGAGGAAGGTTGTCAGTTTTCTCTCTTAGATTTTCTTCAATTTTTTTTTAATTGTTTTTTTCCTTTTTTCTGGTCTACCTGTATAATTTAAACAGCCTGTCTTCAAGGTCAGAAATTCTCTCTTCTGCTTGTTCAAGTCGGCTGGTTAAACTCTCTGTTGTGTTTTTTATTTCATTGAATGAATCCTTCAGCTGTCATCCAATTCTTTTCTTGATGTTAGGGTTTCTGATGAAAAGTCTGATGTTATTTTGATTGGGGATCCCTTATAGTGATTTGCTGCTTCTCTCTTGCAGCTTTTAAGATTCTCTCTTTGTCTTTGAGTTTTGTCAGTTTGATTATCACATGTCTTGGAGAGGACCTTTTTGGGTTGAATGTGTTTGGGGATCTTTGGGCTTCCTGAATCTGGATATCTCTGACTTTCCCTATACCTGGGAAGTTTTCTGCTATTATTTCATTGAATATGTTTTCAATGCCATTTACTTTTTCCTCCCATTCTGTAATACTCATGATTCAAATATTTGTTTCCCAAGATATTTGAGAAAGAGGAAGGTTGTCAGTTTTCTCTCTTAGATTTTCTTCAATTTTTTTTTAATTGTTTTTTTCCTTTTTTCTGGTCTACCTGTATAATTTAAACAGCCTGTCTTCAAGGTCAGAAATTCTCTCTTCTGCTTGTTCAAGTCGGCTGGTTAAACTCTCTGTTGTGTTTTTTATTTCATTGAATGAATCCTTCAGCTCCACAAGCTCAGCTGCATTCTTTTTCAAGGCATTGATTTCTTTGCACATTTCTTCTTTCAGATCCTGAAAATTTTTCTCATTTCATTGTGTTGTCTGAGTTTTCTTGTATCTCATTTAGTTTCCTTAGCTTAGTTACTCTAAATTCCTTTTCTGACATTTCAAAGAATTCCCGTTCTACAGGATTTAGCTCTTGAGAGTTAATTTTCTTTGGTGGCAGTGTAATTTCTTGATTTTTTATATTTCTGCTATCTTTCCTTTGTTTTTTTGTCATTGTGGCCGGGGGTATCACAGTCTACTCATTTCACCCTCATATCTGGCTTGGTTCCTGAAAGGACTGCTATCAGAAACTAGCCTGTCCCATAAGTCCCACTGTATGTGCCTTTTCAGGCAGGCTGGCTCAGAGCCTCTTAAGTCACTCTCAGAGGCAGGGACTGGCCTGGGCCAGAAGTCCCACCTGCCT
Organism: Galeopterus variegatus; assembly: GCF_000696425.1. NCBI lineage: Eukaryota > Metazoa > Chordata > Mammalia > Dermoptera > Cynocephalidae > Galeopterus > Galeopterus variegatus. The sequence goes on from NW_007737983.1 coordinate 15,268, forward strand.
GCCTCCTCCTCCTCAGCTGGCTTGGGGTGTGGTAGCCCTGAGGCTGTTAATTCTCTCCCTGGGGTGGACCAGCCTGGGCTGGACTTCTCACCCCACCTGCCTTCTCTGGCCCAGTAGGCTCTGGGCATGTGGGACCAGAAGCTCTAAAGTCTCTCTACAGAATGGAGAGCAACCTGAACTGGGGTCCCATGCCAGGCAACTCCTGTCCACTCCAGCACAGAACTTGGGTCCTCCATTTCTTCTCTTCAATAGTTGCAAATTGGTTCCTCTGTAGGAGAGAGCAACACCAGGACCTTACTACTTCACCATCTTGATCAGAACTGAAACATTATGTTTTGAACCTAAATAAATTCTAAGATCTTAACTATTTTCATTTTTATAGATTTAGGACTTCTGATTACATTTTCTTTGTTGTGTGATATTATGAATTGGCTGTTGTATACCCTTGCTTATGAGATATAAAATTAATTTATTCCATTGCATTATTTTGTGCCTAAAAATGTGTGGGTTTTGGTAGTTCTTGGACTAACAGATATCTATTTACATAGTGAAAGGCCAGGTTTTGTAAAGACCCTGCCTGTATTGAAACCCACTCTTACTTTTTGTTGCATTGTGTTCCCAACCTATAAGACATATCAATAGAATAAACACATGTAAACATACAATTCAACTTTAAAACAAGAACAGTATAAATAATTTTGCAGCTATTTTTCACTCATTATTTGCCACACTGAAGCAACTACTCCTGATTTTGTGCTTAGAGTTCCCTGTTTTCTTAATAGATAGTATGTGATTAAAGGTCTATTTTGGGGGCTCACTCAGGAGAGTGTGGTGCTGGTAGCGCAGAGGCCGAGGGCTCAGATCCTATATAGGTATGGCTGGTGCGCTCAATGGCTGAGTGTGGTGCAGACGATACCATGCCGAGGGTTGCAATCCCCTTACCGGTCAAAAAAAAAAAAAGGTCTATTTTTGCATTTTACACAGCCTGTGTTTTAATCTTGTTTCTCTCACTTAAGTTCCATTGAATCTATTTCTTTTTCTTTTCTTTTCTTTTCTTTTTTTTTTTTTTGACCAGTAAGGCCGTGATCGTATAGTGGTTAGTACTCTGCGTTGTGAATCTATTTCTAAGCTTTATCTCTGCTTTCTTTCTAGAATTTTGTGTATTCAGAAAAGTGGAAAGTGAAATCTAGTGTCTTTAGATATGTAATTGAGAAGCTGAGCTTTAGTTAAGTTTCCCTTTCTAACTGAAGCCCCAAATCTGAGATTGTAAAAGATCAAATAATCATATCTCTTCCTGAGTTGAAATTTGAAAGTTATCATTAATGGCCCTTCACTGATAATGTACTGCTTGAAATATCTTGGGATCTTAAATAAACAAAATATATATTTAAAATGCAAAGGAAAACATTAATTTTAAATTCCAAATTCCTGCCATAACTTTTCAGTGAAATGTGAGGTCATTTTTGTAAAGCACATTTAATTGGGAAATAACTGGGTAACATCAATATTTTATATCATGTTATTCAAAGAAAGATCCAGATGATCTACCCATTCTATCAATAATGCCAGGAAAAGATTATTAATCTTAGATCAAAAGATATGTGTAAAACGTGACAGAGTATGGGAAGAAAAGAACTTGTTATTCATGGCTGCTTATTCAATAGGCTATGTTTTTTAAAGATCTGAACTGATGATGGATATTGGTTATCTACAAATGAAAGCCTCAGACATGAAAATGGCAGCCTGACACATAAGATCTTAATGGCACTCTCACTTAAAAAATATAATAAACCAAAAACAATCAGAAAAATAAAAGCACTGGCTCACCGAAGAGGTTCTGTGTTTGTTTTGTCCATAAGCCATTTCAGAGGCCATTTCTGCAAAACTAGGAAGAAACTGCTAAATATTAGAGCTCCGTGGGAAATATTTTTAGAAATCACTGTCATAGGACTCCAAGGAAGACAGGGAAAGCTAATCACCCTAGTGGATAAAACTTAGAAACAGAAGTTGCTATAGTTGTCATCCTTTTCAAAACAATCTACATCTTTTGAAGAAAATCCAAAGTAATTCTTAGAGTATTTTTAAGGTATCTTTCTTCAGATAATATTTACTAATCAGTGCTCTAATAATGTCAAAGTTATTAAATGCATATATGAATATGTTTTATACAGGCTAGTTTATTAGATAAGATTTTTTTGAGAAGCAGACACATAGCAGTTATACATCATGCAGTAGATTATGGTAGATATTCCTGTTAAGGATTAAGAAGATAAAGCAGGTGTAAGTACAGGAGTGTTGAGACAGTGATGCAGAGCTCACCACTGTGAAAGGAGAAAGAGAAGAAAGGATGATTGGGACAGAATAGTCACAGCCTACAGCACAGTTTTAGTAAATTTTGGCTAAGCCAATTGGGGTCCTTAGTCCAAAGTCTTCTGTTGGAAGACTCTCATAAATCCTAGAAATGGTTCTCCACCAGTATCCCCAACATTCTCTGTCACTGGCAGGGAGCATCCTGAGAAAAATTGGGGTCCTTAGTCCAAAGTCTTCTGTTGGAAGACTCTCATAAATCCTAAAAATGGTTCTCCACCAGTATCCCCAACATTCTCTGTCACTGGCAGGGAGCATCCTGAGAAAATAAGGTCTGTGTGTAAAGACAATCAGACAACCAGAGAGGCAGTAGCTACCTGTCCTCTATGCTCACTGAAGCAGGGGTTTTGAATGGTGACCACAGATATCAAATATTTATATTAAAAAAAAAAAGCAAAGACAAAAAAACAACCAACAAAACAAAACCCTGAAATAATAACTTTTAACACCCATTAGATGGCGTGTTACATTTGATACTTTCTTAAATATTTAATCATGATATGCACACATATGTTCATGTAGGCATTGTTTTCTCTTTTTAAGAATGTGTCAATAATATTAACATTGTATTTTACGTAATCCTGATTTTCTTTTCCAAAATAGGCTTAAAAGGAGAAGCTAAAATATTCAGCTTTAATTTCACGAGTAGATTTTTAATGTTTTGTAATCATAATGTTTAATCTGTGCTGTTCTTGGAACTTTAATTACGAAGCCAAATTGTACTAATACCCATTAGCTACTTCTTAATTGAAGGCACATCATATGTCTGATGTGGCAGTACTAATTGGTGCAATTAAGTTCTAATATGCATCAGTAGCCTAATTTTAAAAAGTGAACAAAAAGAAGATAGAAATAAGTCAGTTCTTGAAACTGCATAGCTGTAAAATACATACATGAATTTGCATTAGTAATATACACATTTATTCAGAACAAATAACTTATCAATTATATTTTTAAGTAATTTCACCAGATAACTTGCAATAGAGGGTAAAACAGATTGCTCAGGTAAATATGCATGTGACTGCGAAACAAGCAGTCATAAAGTTCAGCCAGAGGACAATGCTTTCCCCTTTTACAATTCTTATGTGGTTCAAACCCTGTGAGAGTCACTACATTCCTCATTGTAATGCATTTTGGGTGAAGTTATAACTCACTTGTAAATCGTATTACTGACTTGTTCCAGCAGATTTGGATCAGTGGTGAGTTCCTGCTCTACTGAAACAGGCTCCAAAAACAGCAAGAAAATATTTTTTTACATATTCAAAAATTCTCATTCATTTTTGTTCCCAGATCTTTTTTTGTTCAATATAATATAAGTAATTAAAAAATGTAGAGTAATTTTGATTATATATTATACTTTGTTCTTTTAGTTAAATTAATAATGGAACATTATATATTTCTTAAATGTTTAAAATTATATGAACTTAAAATATCAATTTAAATTGTAAATTATTATAATTTCTTTATTTCAGAAACCTTTAAAAATCATTTTTTATTTTAAAAATTCATGTAGAAATTGTATTCAGAAGTAAACTGTGATTCTGAGTACAAATCTCAACGTCATTGCCAATTTAATTCAAATTTCTGTGTCCACACATGAAATGCATTTTCTCTTTTATTTAGTTTGAATAATCTGTAAGATTTATCTATCTAGATATGAGCTAATGGCTGGCTTCGTGTTTATTATATTCATGCATATAATGACCTTGCCTGGTTTAATGGTCTGTTGTTGCCATCTTGAGATTCTTAATATTTTTTGAACAAGGTGCAACCCTAATTTTCATTTAGCATTGGTTTCTGTAAATCATGTAGCCAGTCATGTGAGGGCCCAGTATCTTCATACAGCCAGACATTTTAATGTACTGAAAACATGGAAAACTAATGATTAAAAACTCAAAAGGAAAATTTTAAAGGGCATTTCACTTTGGAAAGGCAATAACCATTTTAAAAGTTTAAAAGATAACATAGTCATCTTTAGAGCCATTTAATATTGCTAGTTTCGAAAATATATCAGTTCATTTTCATTATGTTTGCATAGAGAAGCACCGTTTATTTACTTAGCTGTAGCTATAGTCATCTTTAGAGCCATTTAATATTGCTAGTTTCGAAACTATATCAGTTCATTTTCATTATGTTTGCATAGAGAAGCACCGTTTATTTACTTAGCTGTAGCACGTTGAATCATTGGAGATCATACATTTTAAATACAGATTTTTAATAAGTTAGGAAATAGCAAAATTTATTCCTTCACAGCTCTCCAGGAGAATGAAATATTTTTCTTTGATTTGTAAAATATCAAAGTGTTTTAAACTCTAGTATTTTTATATTGCTCCAAAGAACTTACTGAAATCAGGAAATTATCCAAAGCACCATAAAAATAACACTATCAAACTTAAAGATCATCAGTGATTTGTGAAATTCTGGAAAAATAAAAACTCTCCCTGTTATAATGAGTAAGATATTTGAAAATAGAGAAAGTAAAGTATGCTTATTGATATAGTATTACTAAACTCGAAAAATAATAAATACCATAAACAATTGGTGCAATTACCAGGTACAGGTTTTTCAATGGTTGACTGTTTTACTGTTGTTTATTTATACTCTACCCATTTCATAATGATGTGAAGATAAGACTCACAAACATAACTTCAGATGAGCAAATCAATTCAATAATTCATGTCAGTTGAAAACAATGCAGTGACAAGATTTTGATAGGAAAATAAGTTGAGGCCAGAGAAAAAATGTAAATAATGGTAATGTATTTTTATTTTGGGTTTACTTTTCATTTTTGAAAGTGTTATCATTTTTTAAAAAGCATATATCAGAGTTCTCAAATTACAAATTTCAAAATTATTTTAATTACTATAAGAGAAGTGAAATGTTTTATGGACACATTTAGAGACGGGAAAACCAGGACACAGATTGGAATGAAATTAATATTTGTGGTAAGCTAGAGATAGGGCTCACGTCTCCAAATAGAACATGCTTTCCAATAAGCCAGTGATTTCCACAATTTCCAAATTTTCTAACAGTTTTTTAAAATATATTTAACCTACAAGTGGGAACAAGTAAAAGACAGAATTAGAGTTAATTTTGTTGAAACTGGTTTGGCTCCTCAAAGCATAGCTAGGAAGTGATTACGTTAAGCTGTACATATGCAGCATTCCTACAAATTTTGATGCATCAGACAAAAATCTATAAATAATGTGAAACAAATATTAACATTACAAGCACAATATATATTTATTGCTCTTATGTAACAGAATAGTTCTCTACTAATTCTTTATAGTAAATTTCACTTTAAAAATCACTTTGAAAAAGCCATATATTTGATTAAGAAAAAATTATGAATGAATATAGCAAAAGATGAGAAAAATACCTGTAACTATAACTTCCCACTATACCTAATTTGTTTTATAATATTGGGCAATTTTCTTTGTCCAAGTATTAAGGAACTTTTTATTAAGCTAAATGCTCATAAGGACAGTACCGTGAATGATGTTCCAGGGAGTGGCAGTTCTTTATGTCATCAGAATAACATCCAAAGTCACTAAAAATACAGGAGAAGTATTCAAAAAGTCATAATTAAACCATTTTTCTTCCTCCTCAAAGAGAATATCAAAACTGAGACTCTATGCCTCATGTTTCTATTCATCTGTGTCACATTTGAGTCATTTTTTATCACACTTTCATTACCATATGGCTCTGCTTCTTCACCAGAACCAATCTTCTATCCTGCATACCTCATCTTGGTACGTCTTCATGAATGTGTCTTCTCTTTCTGGAGACTTTTCCATATTTTTCATGAACACTAGAACCCTGATGTGGCTGAAAATATAACTTCCTTAGTAGCCCTTTCCACAAGTTGCTACATTTTTCTCCACCCCTGCTTCACATGCCTAATGGTCAGGAGAGATTGTATATATGTGATTTTGGTTTTAATTTGTAGCTTGTCGAGCTATTGTTTTTTTCTTCTGCAAACAAACAAATGAACAGACAAAAATCACCAATAAACCTTGCCTACTTATTTGTCATGGCCTATGTCTATGTTAAGCTTTATAATTCTGAGTACTCTTTCAAACCATTTGGTTTCTTTCTCCACAATGACAATTTTTGCTTTGGGATCTCAAAGACATTCCACTGAAACGCCAGTAATTATTCTTCATTGCTTTTAACTCAAATTTACAATTCTTCAAAATTTTACGCTTCAGTTTTTGACCACCACAATCGTAATGACGTTCCTTCTTCTTTTAGACAGCAATTGATTCTTGATACTTAAAAATTTTTATATATCTTATTTTTTGATCATATCTACCTCCCATTTCATCTTGAAATGAACTTGTTCAAGACCTGAATTAGTATAGGCTTTGACCTCTTGAAGACTGTCACTCTATGGATTCTACTATCCTCTCTCTCTCTCTCAGCCTTCTCATTACTTCTCTTTCCTATTTGTTCAGGAAAAATTGCATTGTCCATCATTATAATTACTCTCTTACAAATGATCTATATTCCAAATCATTCTATTACATTGTCTTTCTGTGCCATGCTTTGTTTTCCAAACTTATCACAGTAGAAATTCCCGTTGCTTAATTAATATATATCTCCCTTTTAGACAATAAATATGAGTACAGTAAGAACAGCTAATGAGTTTATGTTTGCTCATCATACTATCACTGTTGTTGAGTACATTTTGGCATAAGGTTTGAATAAAATAATCTTAATGAAAGCATTTCTCAAAGTGATTTTTAAATTCATTGGTGCAGTGTTCTACACTTTTCATCTATATATTCACTGTTTCCATTGCATACTTTTTCTGATTTTATAATAAAATATTTTAACTCAGAGCACATACCTTTTATCACATTGTTTCTTTCGCTTTGAAAACCAACTCTTCTTTACTAGATGCAATGCCTTTCTTATTTAGTCTAAGAATACAGTTCATAGTTATTTTTCCTTTATGTTGTAATATGTCTAAATCTTATATAAAAGGGTCCATTTGCCTTTTGGTTCTCATATTAGATTCCTTATTTCAAGTGGTGTATTATTTAATATACTACTTTTTTGTGTTATTTATTCTTACAGCAGATAAGTAACAGATTCTTTTTTTTTTTGCTTTTTGTTTGTTTGTTTGTTTTCAGAAGTAGGAATCGAGTGATCTTTTGCAGAGGATTTGTTAACAAATGAAAAAGGAAAAATAAAATTATTTTATAGTTTTAGTGAAATTACCTCAAACTTAGAGTTTTATACAATACAAATTCATTATCTTACAGTACTGTAAGTCTAAACTCTGATATGATCTCACCAGAGTTAAGTCAAGGTGTTGGCACAGCTGGTTCTTTCCAGGGGCTCTATGAGAGAGTTCCTTTCCTTGGATTTTTATTTTTTTTACTGTCTAGAGGCCACCTGTATTCTTTGCTTTTGACCCCTTCATCGATCTTTAAAGTCAACAATGGCAGTTTGAGTACTTCTCATATATAATCAATCTAACTTCTTCTGCCTCCCTTTTCTACTTGTAAATATCCTTGTGATTATTGTGGGCCCACCTATCTAATCCAAAAACAAAAAAACAACTTTCTTATGTTAAAGCAAATATATTAGCAAACTCAATTTAATCTATAACCTGTAATGTCCTTTGCCTTGTAACTAACATATTCTTACATTCTGGGGATTAGGACATGGTCTTCCTTTGGGGGTTGTTATTCTGTCTACTACAAGTAACATGTACAGAGTAGGGAAGAAGCTGTAGCCAGAAACAGTTGCATCATGGGGAATAGCTAGCAGAATATATAGTAATTAAGAACCAATATTACATTCTGGGGATTAGGACATGGTCTTCCTTTGGGGGTTGTTATTCTGTCTACTACAAGTAACATGTACAGAGTAGGGAAGAAGCTGCAGCCAGAAACAGTTGCATCATGGGGAATAGCTAGCAGAATATATAGTAATTAAGAACCAATAAGTTAATAGACAAACTAAGTTAACATAAATAATTGCCTTTATTAGCATCTAGGCTTTTGAGGTTCCATGTATCACAAATATCTAAACATAAAGACTTTTTAAAATTCATTTTAATGATGAGAGTTTTTTGCTTGGTTTTATTTTGTTTTGCTTTTGAAAGTTTATTACTGAGCAAGACATATGGGAGAGGATTAGGTGAGCTGATTTGTCTCCACTAAGCCAAAGGATGCATAGCTGAGAGCCTGTGGGTGAGTGAAGAAGAAAACCACAAACTTTGTCCAGGTTAATGGAAAAAGAGGGCCTTTTTATGTTGTTGTTGAGAGGTGATAGCCCCCTCATGTCAAGTTCTCCATATAGCTGAGCTTTCTCTCTTCCTTTCTCCTGTTTGGCTGTTGTAATATTCTTAGCCTCTTAGAAATGTCTTGAAATACTAGGTCAGACAAGTTTAGCACAAAGGAGAGAAACTAGGCCACTTCAGATCCTGCAGGAGTTTGACCTGGTCATTTCCTGTACCGCTGTGGTTTGAGATAGATGACTCTTTGCTCTGCACTAGATGATCTGCAGTATTACTAGGGCCTCAGTTAGCAGAGACAATAATGGGAATAAGCAAAGCTCCTTTGGCCTCTAGTGGGTGGTGCCCAAGTGGGCCATTAGGATCTGTGTAGAAATGCAGGACAGATCATTGCAGTAGTTTGCTTTATAACATTAAAATATTCACACAGATGTTGTGTGGGCCTCTATTTTCACTCCTGTCTTAGAACCCAAACATGTTAGGCAGGGCCTAGTAGTGTTCGCTCAGTTTTTAGTACTATGCTTTTTTCAAGATAAAGCTATGAACAATGTGGATAATATGCTTGCTCCCTTCATAGATTCCAGGGCCAAATGTGTTTTCAGACACTCTTTTTGGTATAACATGCTAATATCTGACTCCACTTATCTGGTTAGGGCTTTTTAGCAAATCTTTCCAGGTTACTTAATTTAACTCCAAGATATGCTTTTCTCTCATATGCAGTGAATCAAGTGTAATTGCTTAGTCATTTCAGTTAAATCCAACACAAACATTAGCTGATTTTATTATACTGAAACTCTTTCATATTTCTAGATTGTAACTTTCTCCATCTTGTAATATTTATGCTTGATGATTTTTACTTCCATTGGAGTATATAGGCTGTTATCATTTTCTTGGAGAAATATCTGGACACTGTTTAAAAATATTTGACTTTTGAGTTGAGTGCTTCATTTTATTTTAGTTGAAAATTCTTTAAGTATTTTAAGTACATTTCCATATAATAGAGAATAGACAAAATCTTTAGGAAGGATGAGGCCTTATTTCTATTATTTGTGACATTGTCATTATTAAATCTTGTAGATAAATTTGTATTTTTTTCTCAATTTCAAATCTAAAATTATAAATCTAAAGTATAACAAGTTTTATGAGTTTTGAGAGTCATTCTAGTAAATCATTCAGCCTGAGGATGGTCTTAAGAACCTCAAAAACACTAACAAATTACTTTTACCAAGAATATGTAAAGAGCTTGTCATGGTAGAAGACATGATGTCAAATAATCACATGAAAAAATCTTAACATCATTAGTCATTAGTGAAAGTTAAAACAAACAGACAAATAAACTTCCCCCAAAACACTAATATCAATTCTTCTCAAACTATCTCAAGAAATTGAAAAGAACAAAATTATTTCAAACCCATTCAATGAGGCCAGCGTTGTGTCAATACCAAAACTAAACAAAGACACAACAAAAACAGAAAACACAGGCCAATAACACTGATGAACACAGATGCAAAAATCCTCAACAAAATAGGAGCAAACAAAATCCAACAGCACATCAAAAAGATTATACACCAAAATCAAGTAGGATTTATCCTAGGCATGCAAAGATGGTTCAATATAAACAAATCAATAAATGTGATATATCACATCAACAGAATGAAGGACAGAAACCAAATGATTTCCTCAGTAGATGAAGACAAGGCATTTAATAAAATTCAACTTTTCTTTATAATAAAAACTCTAAAAAATTTAAGTAGAAGGAATGTACCTCGATACAATAAAGGCATATATACAAAGTCCACAGATAGCATCATGCTAAACTGAAACAAGATGAGGATGCCCACTCTCACTACTCTTATTTTACATAGTACTGGAAGTCTTAGCCAGAGCAATAAGCAAGAAAAAGAAATAAAGGTCATCAATTTTGGAAAGAAAGACATGAAATTGCCCTTTTTTTCAGATGACGTGATTTTATACATAGATAAACCTGAAGACTCCAGGAAAAAACTCCTAGAGATGATAAACAAATTTAATAAAGTAAAAGGATACAACAAACAAGCTGAAAAAGAAATCAAGAAAGCAATCCCATTTATAATAGCTACCAAAAAAAACCATAAAAAAAACCTAGGAATAAATTAACCAAGGAGATGAAAGATCTCTATAAGGAAAATTATAAAACACAGATGAATGACATTGGGGACAAAAATATATGGGAAACATCCTGTGTTCACAGATTGGAAAAATCAACATCGTTAAAATGACCTACAACCTAAAAGGATCTACAGATTCAGTGTAATCTCTAACAAAATGCCAATGACATTCTTCACAGAAATAGAAAAAAAAAAAAAATTGGAAATGTGTATGGAATTACTACTAGCCAAAGCAAAGCAAGTCTTAGGGG
>NW_007737983.1:26872-27651 GCF_000696425.1 Galeopterus variegatus
TTAAAAGGATCTACAGATTCAGTGTAATCTCTAACAAAATGCCAATGACATTCTTCACAGAAATAGAAAAAAAAAATTGGAAATGTGTATGGAATTACTACTAGCCAAAGCAAAGCAAGTCTTAGGGGGAAAAAAACAAACAAACAAAACCCCAAAAAACAAAAGCTGGAGTCATCCAACCTAAAAATACACTACAAAGCTATAATAAGAAAAACAGCATAGTACTGGCATAAAAACAGACACACACACACCAATGTAACAGAATAGAGAACCCAGAAATAAAGCTGTGTATCTGCAGCTAACTGATTTTCAATAAAGACACAAAGAGAATTCACTGTAGAATGGTCAGTCTTTCCAATAAATGGTGCTGGGGAAGCTGGGTACCTATATGAAGAAGAATGAATCTGGACCCCCATCTCTCACCATATACAAAAATCAACTCAAAACAGATTAAAGCCTTACATATAAGATCTGAAATCATGAAACTACTAGAAGAAAACATAGGGGAAATGCTTCAGAATAACTTCTGGGGTATAAAAGAGAAACTGAATGTTTCCAACACAAAGAAATGACAAATGTTTATGGCGATAGATATTTACCTTGATTTCACTATTACACATTGTATACATATACCACATTGTATCCCATATGTATGTGTATCTATTATGTGTCAATTAAAAATAAATAAAAATCACAGTGAAATACTGCTACTACCTATTAGAATGTCTAAACTAAAAAAAAAAAAAAAAAAAAAAAAAAAGAAAAAAAAAAAAAAAAAA
>NW_007737983.1:28963-30871 GCF_000696425.1 Galeopterus variegatus
TGGGATAGCCAGTTATCCCAGGAAAAAAAAACTGACCAAAAAATTTCCAGGACTCAGGCTTATGTGAAAGCAAGACAAAATCGAAGTAAGCAAAAATGAACAAAAACATGTTTTATGTGATATACATCATATTTTTAATGGACTAATTAACATTGAAATATGTCATATGGCTTCAGACCTATAAATTTATTTAATATAAATAAAAACAAAAAGTGTATATATATGAGGCACTTGTTTAATATCTTGAAAAATAAGACCTAAAAATGCTTGAAAACTTTTAAAAGAAGATATAGTAGAATATTTTTCAGCTTGGGCTATCAAATGACAAAAACATGATTCAAAAAACAGCTAAACTTGAATGAAAATAATAATAATGTATTTTACCTTAATGTCATAAAATACCATTCTTCAAAATATGTCATCAAAAGGTGGGAAATACTAATAAGAGAAAAAAATGTAACACATATAATGCAGAAAGGATTAGCATCCCAAAATACTGATAGTGTGAAGAAAAATTTTAAAATGGAAAAGCATTCTAATAGTAAAATAGCTAAATTTCAGACAATTTACAGAAATGAAGGAGAAATTATGTATAAGTTTATCAATCCTGATCCAATTTTACCAGTAATCAGCTTGGCAAATGTAAAAATGTGTCATAATACCAAAGGTGATAAAAAATATCTCGCAGAGAATACCTTTACAATACTGGTAAAAGCATAAATTGTACAACCACTTTGGAGAAAAAGTTGGTAGTACCTAGAAAAAGTAAAATGTACAGCCTCTATTGACCCAACAAGAGTATTCCTAGATATACATTGTGGAGAAATTCTCACACATGTATGCACAGTGAAATGTGTAAAAATGTTTATGGCAGCATTGTTGAGATTGACAAAAAAAACTAGATGTGACCTATGTATATATTCATCAATAGAGGATGGAAATATAATGCATGCTATTGTCACACAATGGAATGCAGTATATTAGTGATAATAAATGCAAATCACACAATTTTGAATCAAAAATTATGTCAAAATTATAAAATTATTTCAAGATAAAAACAAGCATAAATATTACATTTTGTGATTATGTAGTAGCAGAATATAGAAATTCACGGGAACAATACACATTACACACAGTAAGAATAAATAAAACATGGGCAAATGATTACCTCTGGAACAAAAAGTACAGTTGATCAGGGAGAGGAGCATAAGGAATATTTAGTTTTTAAGACTGGAGGTATTTGTGTGAATTTGAATTAATTAAACAATCATTTCTATTATGTTTTCATATTTATTGTTTAAAGTTTTAAACTCCAAATTATATTAACTTTAGATACTTTAACTTAAGTGGCATGAAACATCTAAATGTCTAATTTAGGTGCATACTTCCTATTTATTGCTAAGCAGAGACATCTGGTGTGCAGTCAGAAATACGTCTGAACACAGAATGATATTTTGAATTTTTGGACACCTCTGTAAAGTTATTTGGCAAGCAATAATGATAGCTACCACTTATGTATAAAGTGCTTGCTAATGTGCTAAGCACTGCCTTATGGCGTTATTCTATTCCACTCAGCAATCAAACCAACGAGATGTCCATTATGTTTTCTGTTTTAAAGATAAGGAAGCTAACATGTCCATGCCATATATTTAGTAAATATTGGAACTATATTTAAAAGAGGATAGAAACATTTCAATGGCTTATCCTATAATGTATGTCCTAAAGTAGAAATTATAAATTTACAGCACTTGATCTAAATAAATTTCCAGAATTACTTTGGCTTTCACAGTGTTGGCCAGCGCAATGTGTTTTTTGGTTTTTTGTTTGCTTTTTAATTAAAAACATTGCCGGGCCGGCCCGGTGGCGCACTGGATAAGTGCGCTGCTTGGGAAGCGCAGCGGCGCTCCC
>NW_007737983.1:31231-37916 GCF_000696425.1 Galeopterus variegatus
GCCGGGCCGGCCCGGTGGCGCACTGGATAAGTGCGCTGCTTGGGAAGCGCAGCGGCGCTCCTGCCCGACGGTTCGGATCCCACATACAGACCGGTTCCCGCTCAGTGAGCGAGGTGCGGGGGCAACACTGAGGGTTGCGATCCGTTGCCGGACACGGAAAAAGACAACGGTTCGGATCCCACATACAGACCGGTTCCCGCTCAGTGAGCGAGGTGTGGGGGCAACACTGAGGGTTGCGATCCGTTGCCGGACACGGAAAAAGACAAAAGACAAAAAAAAAAAAAAAAAAAAAAAAAAAATTGCCAATATTTGACCATTTCAATATTTAATTTTCCAATCACATATTTTAAGTTTATCTCAATAAACATCAGATTGTACTGAGGCACTTTACACTGAACACATTGAAAAAGGTGTCCTTTACTAAGTCCAGATACTCCCATTTTACTAGCGTCCCTCCCCTGCTTATTTTCAGTATACCTGGTCCATATCACTTATTTGTGTTATTTGCCTGGCTCCTTTACAGCAGAAAAGAAAAGAGGAAAGGAAGAAAAGAAAAACGAAGAAGCTAAATAAATTCCATTCATCTATTGAGAATTGATTCAAAAAATTAAAGATTTTTCTTGGTCTTCTCATTCGACCCTTCCTTTATATTTATAAGGAACATCCTCAAGGAATCTTAACAATATAGCTTCTGTGAATGCCGTAGACAAGCACTATTTTAATTCGGTATCAGGACTTTCATAACCAATGTACATTTAAAGAAATTTTATGGACTCTAATGTTAACATAAAATTGTATGTAAATACAGCATATTTCATAATATTATAATAGGCAAGAAATATGATGTTTCCTTACTAACTTTTGCCTTGGCATTTTTTAGAATTAATGTCACAATCCAGTAAATAAATATTCTTATAAAATTTAAAATTGGTTGCAAAAGGTTTTAGTGACTTCATTTCTCTTTTGTCTGGTTAGTGGCATCTATGATCTATACTTATAATGGATATCAATACTAATATTGAGTTATTCAATCTAATATTCCTGACTAACTCCCTCATGAACTTTGTGATTGGTAGATCATTATGTTCTCTACTTATTTTAAAATGAGCATTGCTTTGAGTAATAAAGATAAAAGCTTTATTAGAATCCTTAAATAAACCATCATAGGCTAAAATATTTTTTTTTGCTGGAATTCATTTGGGGTTATTATCATAAAAATATGATGGGTTGCTCAGAGAACAATTTTAATTTCTATAAATCTTAATATGTAAAATAAAATATAGTATAGTCTTCCTAAATAAACTGATATCCCAGATTCGTTTTAGAATATTCTCAAAGAATTACAATTTTATTTTTACATTAGAAAATGTTGCAAACTATTATTTTTCCTATTTTACATTTGTGATTTGTTTTTTGCTTGTTTTTAAAATATATTCCCCAAATCTCCTCTTTTTATGCAAACATAAAGAAGGTAGACACCTACTATTCTAGAATTAAGGTGTAAAAATAAACTTTCTGTGATTTTGCAAACACTTTTTGTGCTGACCTAATAGAAGACAAATGTGAAAATATGGTAGAATAAACTCAAGAACTCTAGGAAGAAGTGTTCTATCAGTCTAAGTCAACCACTTTAAATCAACATTTCATAGTACCATGCCATAAGATCAGGCTCTTGACTCAAGTACAAAAATATAAGCAGGTTGTGATCTGGAGAATAATGATGTGTTATGTGAATATTAGATTAAAACTGTTATTTTATATTCCACGTGTGGGAGTTTCAGGGTCAAACCTGAAACAAGACAACTTTATAAAAATATGTGTGAGACTGGGTTTTTAGACCTGCTGTGACAAAAAGCAATAACAGGTATGGACTGATGGACTGATATTTTCTGCTTATTGTTTTTAACATAAAATTCCTTTCAAAAAAGAAAACTCTTTTTAAATTTTTAGATTATTAAACTTGTATGTACATCTCCAAAGAGATGAATCCCCCTTGTATGTACATCCTCCAAAGAGGAATTTACTACTAAAAGGGCTTGGAGAAAAGCAGATCCAAAGTTCTAATTAAAATTTTTTGAATAATGGTATCTATTTGCAGGTTTTAAGGAAAGATCATTTGTATTTCTTCTTATGAAAAATATATATTCAGGTCCTTTCCTCATTTTTAAATTGGGTTATTTGTTTTTGACTATTGAGTTGTTGAAGTTTCATATATATTTTGGATATTAACTCCATAATAGATCTATAGTTTGCAAATATTCTCTCCCATTCTGTCTGTTGTTTCTTCATTCTGTTGTTTGTTTCTTTCGATGTGCAGGAGCTTTTCAGTTTGATGTAGTCCTGTTTGTCTATTTTTACTTTTGTTGCCTGAAATGCAAATTAGTACAGACATTATGGGAAATAGTACAAATATTATGGAAAATAGTACAGACGTTTCTCAAAAAAATAAAAATATCATGTTAAATTAAATCATATCAATTAAATATATCATCATATCAATTAAAATTATCATATGATTCAGCAATCTCACTACTGGGTATTTATGCAAAGAAAACGAAATTGGTATGTCAAAGACAGATCTGCATCCTGCTATTCGTTGCAGCATTATTCACAATAACCCAGATATGGAATCGACTTGTGTTTATTACAAATGAATGGATAAAGATAACGTTACATGTATATATATATATACACAATGGAATTCTTTTTTTTACTTTTTTAATATCTGAAGTTTGGGTTTTTATTTACAAATATCATAGCTAAATAGAAATAAAGTGAATGCTCAGGGCAAATAGCCTAACAGATGTGAGTTTGCCTCTTGTGAATACAACACAATTGTAATATTTAGTTCAGTCCTTCGCCTCCTCAGGTTTTTATGTTACATTGCCAGACATCCTCTCCTCAAAGTTTCTTTTAAATCTACCCCAAATAAAGAAGCTCTCCAGGGCTTTCTGAATCTCATGTCTAGAAAGCAGGCTGGACAGGAATGCCGAGGGTTTTGAACAGTGGGCAATAAGAACCAATGGCACTTCACTTTTTCCCTTTGGATCAGTTCTCCTTTCCCTACCCACAGTCACTGTCCCTTGACACTCTGGAGTTCTTTGATGGTTTTTACTATGTTGTCTTATGTTAAGAAGGATCACTTTTTTTGTGTGGAGGGGTGTCTTATTTTGTTTTTTAATGAAATATAATTGATGGTATGTATCTGTGGGGTAGAGTGTTGAATATCGATACCTTTGTGAAATACATGATGCTCAAATCAGGATAATTATTATATTCAGCATCACACAATGTAATCATTTTTGTGGCCATTTACAAATTTCTCACTAACCCCTCCCTCTCCCTCTTTCCCACCTCTGGTGGCCTCAGTTCTGTTCTCTCCTTTTGAAAGTCCAATGAATTATTGTGATTGTTGTATCTTTCTTTCTTTTCTTTTTTTTTTTTTTTGGCTCTCACTTATGAGCGATGACAAGTCTATTTGGCCTTATAAAAGGAAATCCTGTCATTTGCAACAACATGGACGAACATGTGGGACACTATGTTAAGTGAAATAAGCCAGGCTCAGAAAGGCAAACATATAATCTCACTCATCTATGGAATTTTAAAATGTTGGTATCATTGAAATAGAGAGTTTGATGGTGGTTACCAGAGGCTAGGGTGGTTGGGGGTGGAGTGTTGGGTTTATGCTAACCAATGGATACAAAATTTTAGTCAGATAGAAAAGATAAGTTCAAGAGACCTATTGTAAAATGTTGTGACTACAGTTAATAACAGTGTATTGTATTTTTGAAAAGTGTTGAGAGTAAATAAGTGTTCTCACCACAAAAATAGCTATATGAGGTGATGCATATGTTATTAAGCTACCTTAGCCATTCTACAATGTACACATACTTCAAAACATCATGTTGTAAATTATAAATTCATACAATTTTATCTGCCAATTGAAGAAATGAAAATTTAAAAAACACACTGCTGATAATTACTTTATATTTCTTATTTAATGTATCTATGAGCAATTATTTTACTTCTAAATCTAATTTGATTTTTTAATTTTGTTACGCAAGTTACCTCCCAACTGATTAAACTACTTGTTGCTTTTTTTCTCAACTTAGGATATTTTTTCTTTGACAGTCAAACTATATAGTTCTGTTCCTATTCCAAGTAAGACTATCATATTGTAGGAAATCTTAACATAATTTTCCAATTAATCAATTAATTTTTAAAGGACAGAGGACACAAGATGAAACCACAAAAAGTCAAAACAACCTAAGAAAAAAAAGTTATGTACAATCATGACCAATACATTGTTATTAAGTGCATTCAACTCTTTGTACTATGGTCCTTCTCAAGTAAAACATTTGAATGTTGAATATATAAAATAAACACAGAATAAATTGGAGATAAAATTTTTACTTTAAAACAATCAAAACTACTTTAAGTCTAGTTCTTATTTACTCTCAACCATAAAATATTGAAAAAATTGATAGTGCTGGGCCGGCCCGGTGGTGCACTGCTACAGTGCGCTGCTTGGGAGCGCGGTGGCGCTCCTGCTGAGGGTTCGGATCCCACATACGGACCGGTTCCCGCTCACTGGCTGAGCGAGGTGCGGGCACAACACCGAGGGTTGCGATCCCATTGCCGGTCCCGGTCCGGTACGGGTGCGACACTGAGGGTTGCGATCCATTGCCGGACACGAAAAAAGACAAAAAGGAAAAAAAAAAAATTGATAGTGCCTACTGACTTTTTAAATTTAAAATGACTACTTTTGGGCTGGCCCGTGGCTCACTCGGGAGAGTGCAGTGCTAATAACACCAAGGCCATGGGTTCACTGGCTGAGCATGGTGCTGACAATACCAAGCCAAGGGTTAAGATCCCCTTACCAGTCATCTTTAAAAAAAAAAAAAAAGATAAAATTAATACTTTTTACATTATTATTATTACTACTTTGAACACAATTTTTTTTTCACTTATGGCATTTTTAATTTAGCTTTTTTTGAAATATACTGCAAATTTGAACATTTTAGGAAATTTCAAGAACTTTTTTTATTTTATTGTATGAACACTTAGAATAGAATTTCAGTCTGCATACAAATTTGGCATGATTTTTAACTGATACCTAGTCAGGAAAATAAGAAATATTTATTATGTACTCTTCTTGATACACTTTCAAAGGCAAATAGTAGAGCTATTTTTTAAAACTTGTCACAAATTCCCAGTGGAGAGAAAGTCAGTTATGAAATTACTTTTTGAAGAGATCATGTGTGTTTCACTAAATGAAAATCTTTATATCAAGACCAGTCCCACACTAATTTACTCTTCTGACACTCTGTCTAAATAAAGATAGAGAAAGAGATAGACATAAACATAGGGACATACTTAGACATACATACAGTAATAAATATGCACATAGATATAGCTATCTAGATAAGTGAAATAATGTTATAAAATATGCTAAATAATTATATAATATACTAATGTCTAAATATTACTTTGTTAAATAAAATACATATGAAAAAATTTAACAAGGAGGTAAAAGATATCTACAATGAGAACTACAAATCACTGTTGAAAGAAATTAGAGGACACAAATAGATGGAAAGACATTTCAAGCTCTTGGATTGAAAGACATAACACTGTGAAAATGTCTATACTACCCAAAGCAATCTACAGATTCAATACAATCCCCAAATAGCCAAAGAAATCCTGAGCAAATAAATAAATAAATAAGTAAAGCCAGAGGCATTATACTACCTGACTTCAAATTATACTACAAAGCTATAGTAACCAAAATAGTGTGGTAGACATTTAGACCAATGGAACAGAAGTGAGAACCCCAAAATCAGTCCACAAACTTATAGCCAACTGATATTTGACAAAGGCACCAAGAACATACATTGGGGAAAAATCTGCCTCTTCAATGAATGGTGCTGGGAAACCTTGACATCCATATGTAGAAGAATGAAACTAGACCCATACCTCTAGCCATATACCAAAATCAACTCAAAATGGATTAAAGACTTATGTATAAGACCTGAAACTATAAAACTCCTAGAAAAAAAAATCAGGATGTAGGACTGGGCAAAGACTTTATGAATAAGACCCCAAAAGCATAAGTAACAAAATAAAAAATGACCAAATGGGATTATATCAAACTAAAAAGCTTCCACACAACAAAGGAAACAATAAAGAGAGTGGAAAGAAAACCTACAGAATGAGAAAAAAATATTTGCAAACTATACATCTGACAAAGGATTAATATCCTGAATATACAAGGAACTCAAACAACTTCACAGTTAAAACAGAAATAGTCCTATTGAAAAATGGGGACAGGAGCTGAATAGACATTTTTCAAAGGAAGACATACAATTGGCTAGCAGGTACCTGGAAAAATGCTCAGCTTCACTCATTGTCAGGTAAAGGCAAATCAAAACCACACTGAGATATCAACTTATCCCAGCTAGACTGGCCATGAGAGATTAAAAAATGCTGGTGAGGGGGCTGGCCCGGTGGCGCACTGGATAGTGCACCGCTTGGGAAGTGCGGCGGCGCTCCTGTCCGAGAGTTCGGATCCCACATACAGACCGGCTCCCGCTCACTGGCTGAGCGAGGCGCGGGAGCAACGCCGAGGCTTGCAATCCCGTTGCCGGTCCCCGGTCCGGTACGGGGGCAACACTGAGGGTTGCGA
>NW_007737983.1:38925-47953 GCF_000696425.1 Galeopterus variegatus
GCAACACTGAGGGTTGCGATCCATTGCCGGACACGGAAAAAAAAGACAAAAGACAAAAAAATAAAAATAAAAAAAAAAATATGCTGGTGAGGATGTAGAGAAAGGAAAACCCTACACTACTGGTGAGACTGTAAATTGGTGCAGCCATTATGGAAAATAGTATGGAGGTTACTCAAACAGCTACAGATAAAATTGCCATAGGATCCAGCAGTTCCACTGCTGTCAAAGGGATACCTGCAGCCCCATATTTATTGCAGCTCTATTTACAATTGCCAAGAGTTGGAACCCACTTATATGTCCATTGTTGGATGACTGGATAAGAAAAATGTGGTATATATATATACACAAATACTATTCTGCTATAACAAAGAACAAAATACTGTCATTCAAATGACATAAATGGACTCAGAGAAAATCATGTTAAGTGAAGTAAGCTAAGAACATAAAGGGAAATACTGCATTTCCTTGCTCATAAGTGGGAGCTAAAAAATAAATAAAGAAAAAAGAAAAAGAAAAATACAACAATCACAATAATACACTGAACTTTCAAAAGAAGAGTACTGAACCGAGATTATCAGAGATAGAAAAAGAAGAAGGGGTAAGGTAGAATTAGTAATGGGCCATGAAAAATAATTACATTTCATAATGTTGAATATACTAATTATTCTGATTTGAGCATCACATATTGAACATAGTTATTGGTATTCAACTTTGTATCGCAGATGTGTACATCAACTATGTTACAATTACAAGGTAAAAAAGTTTAAAAAAAAAACACTGAATATTTTTGTAATTCCAATAGCTGTTAAAAAAAAAAAAAATAAGGTAGGTCTGTGCCTCCCAAGATAGAAAGATCTTCAAAATATTAAGTGAAAAAAAAAAAATAAAATTGCACAAAAATGCTATACTTTTTAATTAAGATGCATATATGTTTTTCTATGGATGTGTGTGTGTATGTAAATGTTTAGAATGTCCTATAGAAGGATGGACCCCTGTAACATTAGTTGCTTTTGAGGAAAAGAAAAGGGAACAAGATTAGGAGATGGACAGACAAGGCTTCAGTCTCATTTCTAAGGTTTCAGTATTCACGAAGAGTATATATTTGTATGATATTTGTCTAATTGAAAATACTTGTTTTTGAACTGTGTTCACTAGATGTGTGAAAAGGAAAGGAGGAGGAGAATAGTGAGAAATTGGTTAATGGACACAAAACGGCTAGTTAGAAAAAAATAAGCTCTATTTATGTACAGTTGAACCAGGATTTATAATTAACATTAATTTACTCCATGTCATCTAATGGCTAAATAGAGGAGATCCAATGTCCTCATCACAAAGAAATATGTTTTGTAATGATGAACATGCTGATTATTCTGATTTCGTCAGCACACTTTATATACAGGTATTGATTGATATTCACCTATGTACCACACAAATATGAAAAATGAATTATCAATAAAAGAAAAAGTAAATATTTTTTTGAAAGTTAATTTTATCAAGGCAAGAGAATTTTTAGCATAATTCATAAAAATATCATCAGATCTAGTCAGGTAGTCTTTTCAAAGATGAGGTTTTCTTTTTTCTTTTCTTTTTTAAATATTAGATGAGAGGAAAGTTAATTTGATCAAGGCAAGAGAATTTTTAGCATAATTCATAAAAATATCATCAGATCTAGTTAGGTAGTCTTTTCAAAGATGAGGTTTTCTTTTTTCTTTTCTTTTTTAAATATTAGATGAGAGAGAAACTATTGGCAAATTTAAAATCCTCCTTTTATTAAAATACATATTTTGAATTTTTATTGCTGAAATAATATAGAACTTGAATTAATAGTTATCCTAGTCAAGAAATGTATTTCTTTAAGACTATGACATGGTACCTTGCATACAAAATCACCAAATAAATATGATTGTTGCTGATGAATTTTTGCCTAATTATTCAATAAGTTTCTTTCTCTCAGAAGAAGAATGATTAAATGAATTAAACAACAGTTAAACAATTAGATTCAGTCTGAATATTATGTGCCTTCTGTGTATACCTTTGTGTTTTCAAGGTCAATCATTGCATAGGATAAGTTTAATTATTTCTTTCCAAGATAAAAATATAGTATTTAATTTTTAATAAATTCGTTCACAACTCAGATACATTAAAACGTACCCCTCAAAGGCAGTAAAATCACGTTGGCTTGCATTTAAGAGGTTGTCTTTAGAATACCACAGAAGGAAAAATAAAATCATTCCAAAACCAAAGACTCAAAAATAAATACAAAACAATAACAATAAAAATATGCCCCAATATTTCTATTTCTATTTTGATCAAAAGAAAACAAAAGCAGAGCTAAGCATTATTCTTCATTTAGCCTTTATTGCTGATTTTTCTGGATTTAGCAGTTATAACTTTATATCATTTCCCTCAATTTTACCCTAATTTTCTAACCTCACACCTGGAACCCAGCATCATTTCCTTCTTCATTTTTCCACCAACCACACACACTAGGCAAATCACTTCATTTATAATTCTCTGAATACTTAATTTCATTCTTTTGTAGGTACCCATGTGTGTATTTGTGTTTTGTCATTTATTAGAAAATGTTTTCCCAAATTTTTACCTATAATTAACAATTAATGTTTTGAAATATAGTGTATTAATAGGAAAGCTGAAGTGTAGTAAGACTAACAGATCAAGACAAAATTGCCATTACAAAGAATTCCCAAGAGGAGAGAGCATGCCACATCAAGAGGACCACAGGGAAGCACCAAGCAGAAAGAAAGGGAGATATTTTGAGCAGCAGTCTTTAGTATTGTTTCCACAGAAAGAAACAAAGATAAGCAGGCTTAAGATTGGTTGGTTTGAATAATTTCACTGGGCTCTGGGGCACAAAGTTTTGCCTAGTTGTTTAATATCTGGCCCAAGCATTATTAGGATGAATGCATAGTGGACTAAGTGTGAGAGCCTACACAGAAGGTGGTTGGGGATTGCTGCTTTTTATTTGAAAAGTGCATCTCTCCACCAAGAAGTTGGAGGGGGGAGAAGAGATAGCAAGGGGGACAGGAGGCTGAGGCAAGGTGACTCAGGCATATTATTGATCTTCCAGAGCAAGGTGTGTCTGACATATGTATGTAGGGCAGATGTTAAAGCATTAAGTTTACAGAAGCTAGAAACATGGTTAATACAATTGTTCCACTATGTATTACCTAAACCTCTCCATAGCCAACTTATCATGATCACATTTTGGCAAAATAAACTTTTAACATTTTTAATACCCCTCCCTCTCTTTTTGCTTTGTTGCTGGTCATGACTCCTATTTGAAGACGAAAAGTAAGATGTATATGCCTACAGTTATACAGTGAATAACATACAACATGCAAAAACATCTACATATTTCATATTCATACTCTCCTTAATCCAATGAAATAGAGTATCTGTTACATATTGCATCTAATGGCAATCCTGTATTCAGTCTAGTCATATCCTAGTGTCTCATCATTTATTTCATCTCTCATGTACGTTTAACCAATCCCCTTCAATTTAATTATTTTCATTGACTTTTCTCTTTTTAAATATTTTAAAAATTGAGTTATAACATATAAAAGAAAAGTGCTCAATGCATAAACATACAGCTCGATTAAACATCATAACATAAACCAAATTATGACTACCCAGTCAAGACATTCTGTATTATCAGCACACCAATTTATACTCCTACCAGCAATGTATGAGTATTCCCACTTATCTAAATCTTTGTTGACACCTGCATTTTTCAAGAATTGCCATTCTGGTGTGTGACATTTCAGTCCTCTGATTACTGAAGCTATAGTGCACTTTTTCATATGTTAATTGACCTTTTGAATTGTTTATTTTATGTATTGTGGGGAAAATATGATAATTTAGTCAGGCTCCCCTGGCTCAGGTCTGGCTGGGGGGTTGAGCAGCACAGTTCTTGTAAACAAGTTCTGTGCGTGGAGTTAGTGTGGATGTGCACCCATGTATCTTTCTAGTTAATTTTTTTTCTGTGTCTGGCTCAGGTCTGGCTGGGGGGTTGAGCAGCACAGTTCTTGTAAACAAGTTGTGTGCGTGGAGTTAGTGTGGATGTGCACCCATGTATCTTTCTAGTTAATTTTTTTTCTGTGTTTTGCAGTTTGTGAAGCAGGCTGGGGCAGAGAGCTGCATCTAACAAAAGAGCATGTTTACTCTGCTGGCAGCTGCTCAGTTTCAGTTTTTTCTTTGGGCTTTGCTGGTAGCAGTTGAATTTCTGAGTTTGTCTGTGTGGACTGCTTAGCTCATAGTGTTGTGTGTGCTGAATAAAGACTATTCCTACTTCAGCCAAGGCTCCAAGGACCTTTTTGCCAGTTACCTAGCTCATAGACCTGCATGTGAAGGGTTTGTGAACAGGATCGAGGGGTCTGTGAGCTCCAGACACTAGCCCTAGCTCTACATGTATCTTTTCAAGTCTCTTACACATGTTTCTATTGGACTTTTATTTCAAAATTGATTTTTCTTTATCAATTCCAAAATTGATTTTTCTTTATTTTTCTTTTTCTTTATAATATCTTTGGTTATATTCTATCAGCTATTGTTTTGGCTTTAAGATTTACATTTAGCTTGCTTCCTCTCGCCATGTAATCTGCTTGTACCTACTGACTGCCTGATGTTTTCTGCCATGAGTAGAAGCAGCTGTCCTGGAATTGAAATTGGTAACATGCAGAAAGCAGAAAAAGGGGGAAAAAAAAATCATGTAAAACTTAACTATACCAAGACAGTCCCTGCAGTTACTTGAGGTGGCTGAGCTCTTATTCCAACAATGTGTCATCACTCAAGATGTTTTAGGCCTCTTCTATTAAATCTACTGTCAGAATCTCTGGAACATTCTTTTGAATAATCTTCAATGTAGAAAAATGTCAGTCCTTGGAGGGTGACTTGGATCTTTTGAGACTTACAGTGCTATTCAGAATCGAATCTGAGTGAGCAGTGGGATGAGTGGGCAGATGGACAAGATTAAAAAAAATAAGAGACAAATGTACTATAGAACAATGAAATTGATTTTCTTGTGAGACTAGTAAATAGCACAGAATATGAAGACAATTCTCCAAGCATTAGGAGTTGGATTTCAAGCAACAGCAGAATCATTGGAACATGGAGATCAACTAAGTTGATGGCAAAGTTGAAATTGGAATAATCCAATCCGATGTTTAAGTCAGTATTCCAGTGAATGAGTAGATCACACTTTATTTTTCTGCTGCTAGTGGACGTTAATTTGTCCAGTTTTTAAAAAATAATTTAACAATGCTTTTGTGGTTATTTGTGTACTTGTCGCCTGAAGCACATAAGCAGGAATATCTCTAGGAACAGAATTTGTGGTCACAGGGTCTGCACATGCTCAACTTTATTAGATAAAGCTAAAATGTTATATTACATGATCACATCAAGTTGTGTGCCAACAAGCAGTGTACAGAAGTTTGCGTCGCCCCACATCCTTTATCACACAAAGATAAATGGAGTTTAACAATTTGCAATCTGATATATATTATATTTTGTTGCATAATAGTTTTAATTTGAATTAATAATAAGGTTTGGCATCTTTTTTATTATTTTTTAAATTTATTTATTATTATTTCTTTTACATTCTAAGATGTTGTTGAAAAACAGTTGGGGGGGAGGGAGGAAGAGGAGAGGAAGGGGGTTAGGATGGGAGGAAGAGGAAGGCAGGGCACAGTTGAAGCCCATGGCAACCCCCTCATTCCAGCAGGGGAGCCCAGGGGACTTCTGGTGGCAGCTCAGTTGTCCCTGGGCTAGATGTGGACTTCAGAGGGGCATAGCTGAGGCCCTTGGCCCATGCCACCCTGGGAGCCTGAGGTGTTTGGTGGCAGCTTGGTGGTCATCTCTTGGCTGGATGCAGATGTTGGGGGTCACAGTGGAAGCCTTCAGCACCCCCACACCCCAGCAGCACAGTTGTCATCAGCCTGGTTGCAGAGGTAGGGGGCGTGGATGAGGTCCTCAGTTCCCCCACCCCAGCACGGGGGTCTGGGGCACTTCTGTATAGGCCAAGTTATTACTGGGCTGGATGCAGTCATTGGGGGCGTGAGGGGGTGGCTAAGGCCCTCGGCCTCCCCTCCCTGGTTTGGGATCACAGGGGGCTTCTAGTTTCTCCTTGTTCATCGCTGAGCTGGATGCAGACATTGGGGGGGCATGGCTGAGGCCCTTAGCCCCTCCCTCCCTTGGCTCAGGAGTCTGGGGATCTTCTGCAGAGGCTTGGTAATCACTGGGCTGGATGCAAACTTTAGGGGTGGCATGGCTGAAGCCCTTAGTCCCCACCCCAGCTTGAGAGCCTGGGAGTTTCTGGCAGCTGCTTGATCATAGCCTGGCTCAGGAGTCTGGGGATCTTCTGCAGAGGCTTGGTAATCACTGGGCTGGATGCAAACTTTAGGGGTGGCATGGCTGCAGCCCTTAGTCCCCACCCCAGCTTGAGAGCCTGGGAGTTTCTGGCAGCTGCTTGATCATAGCTGGGCTGGATGCAGACATCATGGGGATGTGGCTGAGGCCCTCAGGCTCCCCTCACCCCTACTCAGAAGCTCAGGGGGCTTCTGGCTCTTTCGGGTTTTATAGGTATTCTTAAGTGCTTTTAGACCTTTACTGGTTAAGATCAAAACTTTGTTTCTGATCTGTGGGTGTTGTGTGTTTTCTTTTACTTCTGTGTCAAATTACTAGCTACCCCCACCACTTCAACTATACACTAGAACTAATTTGTTGTCCTTTGCTTACTTCTAAAACAGAGAAACTTCCTGTGGGGACCAGCATTTGAGCCCTGTGGTTGTGCTAATTTGCTGCTGATTCTCTGGGGAAGGCTTTTTGTGCAGCTCAGGTTTTAACTGTTGACATTTTAAGTACTTTCAAGTTTTGTGATGTCCGATACACTTGGGTTGTGTGGAAAATCTGGTTTGGTCCTGAGTCTTTTCAGCTAACTGCATCCATACATTTCTATACTCCTGAACAGTTTCCACTGAGGGGGCCTGTGCTGATTGGAGGGCAGATCAGCTGTCTTTGCTGTGCCCCAGTGCTCCCCTGGTGGGCCTGTCTCCCCCACCACCGACACTACAAACACTTCCCATGGGGTGTGGGTCATGCACAGGTGCCTTGCAATGACTCACTGGCCTGCAAGTGGCTCCTTTTCTAAGTTGTCTGTGTCCCTTTGCTCCTATGTGGGTCCATGGGAACCCTGTCAGTGGTCTTGCTGGCCTGGAGGCCAGCAAGGCCCTCTTCTCCCCTGCGGTCTCCAAGTAACTTCAAACAAAGGGCATAGGTGTGGTTTTTGCCAGTTCCTTCTCTGTGTGCTCACCAGGGCCAGCCTTGAAATGGCTGGGGCTCAAAATTGTCAGAGAGGTCCCTTCTTTCTCTCATTGCAGCTTCTCCCAACTTCATGAACTCCACTGGTCTCTCCTCCTCTTCTCCTATACATTAGTGGCCCCAGCTTGGCATTCATTGGTTTTTAATAGCTGTAAATTGATTGATTGTGGGAGAGAGTGATGGGGATCATATATTCTGCCTTCTTGATCTAATGGCATCTTTTCTTATTTTTTCATTTTGTTAATATTTTTTACTATTTAAAAAGCCTGTTTATGTATTTTTACCTTAATTTTTTGTCTTTTTACAACCTATTAACTGAAGTTAATTATATTATACATTTCAATCTTTTCCTATATATTTGCAAATATCTCCACCCTGTTTATGGTTATTTTCACTTTACCAATGGTAATTTATTAGTACTTTTCTTAATATTTATGTGACGAAACATAAATCACCTCACTACAGTTAGTTTTTATGACTGCTTAATAATTTTTTATACTCTGAAATCCAGGGTAAGTTGTGAAGAATGCCTAAAACTATAGAATTTCTAAAAGAGCATAGTTGATGGATGTAAAATAAAATATTAAAATCAATTGCATTTCTGTAATCATGAAAATATTTGGAAAACATAATTTCAAAAAGTATATTTTTGTATCTACTAAAGTAAGATGATTTATAATAAAAAATATACTATGTCTCCCTTCCTTACCCTTTACATGTGTTCAAGGAAATGAACATAAAAGACCTAACTTTAAAATTTTAGAAACGATTTACCCTTGATCTCAGAGTATAAAACATTATTTCAACAGGCAACAATAAGCTAGCAGAAAAGTAAATAAACAAAGAAATTCCATTTACAGTAGCTAGCATAAAAATAAAGTACGTAGGAATAAATTTAACCAAGAGGTAAAAGAACTCTACCGTGAAAACTAAAAAACACTGATGAAAGAAATTAAAGAAGACACAAAACAATGAAAAGACATTCCATGCTCATGGATTGGTAGAATTATTGTTTTGAAAATGTCCACACTACCCAAAGTGATCTACAGATTCAATTCAATCCCTATCAAATTACCAATGACATTCGTCACAGAAATAGGAAAAGCAATCCTAACATTCATATGAAACAATGAAAGACTTCAAATGGCCAAAGCAATCCTGACCAAAAAGAGGAAAAAAAAAAAAAAAGCAGGAGGTATCAAACTACCTGACTTCAAATTATCTATAAAACTTAAGTAACTAAACAGCATGGTACTGGAATAAAAAGACAGTTGAACCAATGGAACGGAATAGAAAGCCCAGTAATAAACCAACATACTTATAGCCAATTGATCTTTCATAAAGACACTAAAATTATATGTTGGAGAAAGGACAGCATCTTCAATAAATAGTACTGGGAAAACTGCATATCCTTGTGTAGAATAATGTAACTAGTCCCCTGTGTGTCACCATATAGAAAACTCAGCTCAATGTAGGTTAAAAACTTAAACATAAGACTGGAAACTATCAAATTTCTAGAAGAAAATGCAGGGGAAACACTCCAGGCACTAGGACTAGACAAAGATCTTATGCATAAGACCTCAAAAGCACATGCAACAAAAGTAAAAATATACAAATAGGATTTTATCAAAGTAAAAAAAAACTTCTGTACAGCAAAGGAAATAACCAAAAGAATGATGAGACATCTTACAGA
>NW_007737984.1:0-254 GCF_000696425.1 Galeopterus variegatus
AAATGTGCGTGTGTGTGTGTGTGTGTGTGTGTGTGTATCTTGTGTGCTCTGGCCCTCCAGCATGCATGTGTTTACCTAAATCTCTCTGGATTTTATGTGTCTCTGTAGTTTGTGCTGTTCCTTTCAACCTCCTGCCCATTGGTCAGGGTCAACAAATTCCCCAGGGTAAAAGTTGCCTCAGAAGTCATTACAGCCTGCTGAGTTTCTCCCCTCTCTGGAAAATTACCTGTCCAGTTCTGATACTCTCCGCTATT
>NW_007737984.1:1853-14501 GCF_000696425.1 Galeopterus variegatus
AAATGATTGCTAAGACAAATCTGAGAAAATGTAGAAAATGTAGGGTAATGAGGTTTTATATTTTATGATCGTGGATAATTTGAGTAATTTTTGGCAGGAATAAAATGAACTGACTAATTGAATTGAAGAACATGAGCTGTCAGTGAGGGAAACTGCAAGCAAGACCTCCAGAGAGAATTATGATCGTGGATAGTTTGAGTAATTTTTGGCAGGAATAAAATGAACTGATTAATTGAATTGAAGAACATGAGCTGTCAGTGAGGGAAACTGCAAGCAAGACCTCCAGAGAGATGATATATGGTACAGACAAAGACATTGTCCAGTCCTGATGTGCTGGCATCCCAGGAGGAAAGGAAACACTTGGCAGGTGTTTGTGTGGGAATTCTGTCTGAGCCTCTGAGGGAGGATAAACAGGGCATTGTACCTACTCATTGTCCCCTTCCCTAATGGTCCAGATCATTGTGACTGGAATATGTCAATCAGGACCACTGTCTGCAACCCATCTGAAACCTCCGTGGGTAAAGACTTTCTTCATTGGGAGACAAGAGTCAAATAACTTCAGTGGGTCAGGCAAACCACAAAAAGAGAGAAGCATGACAGATTCCAGAAAAATCAACTGCCAAAACTTATCAAACATATGTATTTTTGTTTTTATTTTTTTTCTCTTGTATAATGTCGACACTTAATAGAATGCATTCTTTCATGTATAATATAGTCTTTTTATTTTTCCAAATGTATGTGTTTATTTGAAATTAACAGATAAAGTTGTATGTATCTATTGTATGTATCAACATGCTTTGAAGTATATAGTTCAAGAGATCTATTATAGTCAAGCATGTTGACTATAATCAATTATGATATACAAATACTCATTGACGTTTGATGGGATTACATCCCAGACAAACCCATCATAGACTGACAATATTATAAGTCAAAAATGCATTTAATACACCTAACCTACCAAACATCATAGCTTCACCTAGCCAACCTTGAATGTGCTCAAATTAGCCTACAGATGGAAAAATCATCTTATGCAAAGGATATTTTATAATAAAATGTTGAATGTCTCACGCAAGTTGTTGAAAAGATCAAAATTAAAAATTCAAATTACAGTTTCTACCCAATGTTTACGACTTTTGCACCATAGTAAAGTAAAATATCATAAGCTGTACCATCACTAAGTTGGTGACTCTCTGTATTGTATCGTTGAAAAATGCTGAGGGTGGATATTAAACATTTTACCATAAAAACAATGTCTATATGAGGTAATGCATACCTTAAGTATCAAATCTTGTGTAACTGAGGCTACAGAGACTCTGTGACATGGCAGTGACTTGAACACACAGCTGGAGTGAGGCTGAAAAAGCAGCCAGCCCTCACCAGGCCAGGGGAGAGACCAGTGAGGCTGTGCTGGGGGCCCAAGTCACCCTGGGGAAGGCAGCCTGAGCTGTGAGGGAGATGTCACAAACAGGTACGAGTGTTGGAACACCTGAGATTCAGGCCCAAGCAGAGTCCATGGCTTCTGTGCTGGTTGTCTTCCTTGGAAAAATACCTACAAAGCATTCATGACGCTGTTGGACAGACTCCTCCATGAGTCAGGCCATCCCTTCCCTCTCTGACTCGGGCTTGGCCACATGGCTAACTTCAGCCAACAGGAAATCAGCAGATTCAATGCAGGCAGGGACTTGATGAGCACTGGAGCTTTGGGACTCACCAAAGCAGCATGACAAAATTAAGCCACATGACCTGACCAGACCAGATCTTTTGGGCCTCTAAGGGTTTGGTGGTTTGCTGTTCAGCCACGGGTAACTCAGACTCCTCATCAGCACCCTGGACAGCAGCTGGCCTGGCCTGCTCCAGCCCCTTGAGCCAGCCTTTCCCAATGAAAACCCTGAAATGCCCCCATGTTCCTTAGCAGCATGCAGCATCCCTGCCACAGAGATCTGTTCATGCTTCTCAGCCCATGACTTCACTTCTCCACCTCCTATACAACACACCTCAGGAAATCCATACTTAACTGCCCCTAAGAACTCCTGCTATGAGCCTGTGACAACTGGGCTGTAGCTAAGCTGCCCCATTCCACAAAGAGGCTTTGGTGCTCAGTCTTACTTCAGACCAAGTGACCGCTTCTATTGCCCGTCAGTCCACTGCCACACCCTTCCAACCTGGCCAACCTGGCATTTCAGGGAAGTGGCTGAGATGAGAAATCAAAAGAGATTTACCCCAGGGGCTCTGCTACACTTTGTTAGAAAGCCCTCTTTTCTGAGAACAGCTTCAGGGAGTTGACAAGAATTGGAGCTTCAGCACTGCTGGGCACAATGCCACCTGGACATCAGTGGGCACTAAAGGAGCCAGAGTCTAATTAATGGTGAGAGCTCTGAAGTCTAACAACCTGTGTTTGAATCCTGGCTCTTCTAATTAATAGTTTTGTGACCTTTTCTTATTCTTATTAATGATAGTTTTCTTATTCTCTATATGCCTCAATTTCCTCACTTGTAAATAGGATTAATAATAATAGCTGCCTCATTGGGTTGCAGTGAGGATTCAGTAAGTTAATATGTGTACAATCTTGCCAATGTCTGACACACAGTAAGCATTTAAAGCCTGTGAATTGTTATTGCAAGTGCTTGGAGACACTTCCTGGATTTGCATGCCAACCTGATTTGTATTCAGCTGCAGCCAGAAAACTGAAGTAGGAGTGAAGACAGCTTGGTTTCTCCCCTATTTTGAGAGAGAGCTATACTGGGCTTTTGAACATCTTGTTTTGTCATAGAGCAGAGGCTCCGATAATCGAGTGAGAAAGGTATTTGCATTGCAGTTTGTAGAGTGACCGACTCCCTCAGTTATGTGAAGACAGCTTGGTTTCTCCCCTATTTTGAGAGAGAGCTATACTGGGCTTCTGAACATCTTGTTTTGTCATAGAGCAGAGGCTCTGATAATCGAGTGAGAAAGGTATTTGCATTGCAGTTTGTAGAGTGACCGACTCCCTCAGTTATGTTATTATGATTGTGAACCAACAAATACAGCATGTGATGTAATCAAGGAATTAATAAATGTAAACGTTTCATCTAAATCTTTCCTGGGAGGAAAATTACAAGAATTTCATCTTTTTTTTCTGTTTCTCTTTCTCAGTAAATTTTGGTAATTGTATTACTTTGATTTTTCTTTTCCTGAGTGAATTAGTGGTCTGAATTCATCTGCAGCTATTAAGAATTTGAAAGACCTGCATATTCTATCACACCACGCTCTCTCAAGCACAGAGGGAGGTGGCCTCTTGGGTCCTGTCCACAATGTGAAGACATTGTTGCTTTGGAGGTGTAGTCATGGCAATGCAGTCAAAGTCAGTACTGTGTCTTTGACATTCACAGGTAGCCTGTGATCCTGACACTATCAAACCTTCCCGAACAGGGGTTTATATGGTACATGTACTATTTAGTTAACTACATTTCACCTGTAAAACTGTTTCTCATATCAAGACTTTCACAGGACTATAACCCAGCAGCAGTGGCCAGTTTACCTTTGCTGTTTTTTCTTCAACAGCAAAATGTTTATAACAATATTTGAAAAAAATAGAGACACTTTTGTGCTTCTACTTAAAGGAATTTACCAAACTATGTGGACAGGGCTGAGAGAGTGAAGTAGTGTATTTATCACGTTCCTGAGCCATGCATCAAGTTCTGACTGCGTTTTCCAGGATGGGCCACCAAGCCGAATCACTTTCACACACATTCCTCTTATTTTCGCAGATCCTCCTCCTTTGACAGACCTATGAGTTGAGAACAAAAGCCGGAACAAAGAACTGAGTAGCAATTTTCTCCATGACAATATCTAAACCCCAACATTAGAATATCCCATTGCTTTATATCTGTTCCCATCATAAATTCCCTCCTATTTTCATCATTTTTCAGAATTAAAGATATCATTATTATTTATATTTCAGACTTAATTTTAAAGAGAGCTCTTTGGACACATTGCTCAGGGCATTTTATCAGAAGACTCAGGTTCTTAATGGATGAACAGAGAGTAGGATTCAGCACCCACATCCTGCCAAAGAGAATGAGAAGACTGTTAGAGGTTGTAAATCACACAAAAATGGAGAAATTAGAAGAATGAGACATAGCTTACATGCCACAGGCATCAGCATACAAAATAGTGGCAAGGTATTTTACATTCTTTAGTATTCCAGAAGTGATGAGAAAGGGAAGTTTTACTTTCAGAGTCAAATGTTTCATCATTTATAACATTTTATAAAAATTCTGTCCATGTTTACAATGTTCTTTATGAAGTAGACAGAGAGGAAGGTACACATTAATGACTTCTAAAGACAATGAACTTTTATTATAGAATTTGTGTCCATCATGGAACCTTGGAAAACCTCTTTATGCCTCAAGAAAGGACATAATTTAAAACATCCTGGAGAGATTAGCTACCAAGGCAGAAGTGCTTAAACACAGGGAGGAGACTGTAGGAGGAGGTCCAGCCCTCTCGGGTGTTCTGTGAACTTTTCTATTAGGAGATTTTTCTTTTCCTGAACTTTAATGTTCATGCTATTCTGTGGCATCTCCCCCAACCCCATTTCTTTTGACCTCAGTTGGCCAGGGCCAAATGACTGACTCACCCTTCCCTGAAGCCTCTTAGTGGCCAGAACAAGTGTCAATCTTGGCTGGGACCAAGACCTCAACCCTCCCATGGCCCATGTCAAAACAAACACATCAGTGCTGCAAACCATGGCCTCTCATGGCCTTGGGGGACATCACACTCCTGAGTGTCCACAGAGCTGCCTTCTCCCCGACCCCTCACCTTGGTGTCCAAGGAGGTCAGGAGCCTTCCTTCTCAGAGTGCAACCTTCTCAGGACCTTGCTCAACTCACTTCTCAGGACCTTGGTCAACTCCAGTGAGACCCTTGGAGATAATGATCATCCTGCCTTTAATTTTGTTGTCAAGATCAAGGTTTGCAATCCTTCCTGAGCAAAATGCTTGCCCTTTGGTTGAATTGTGTCTCCTGAGAAGAAAATGGACATCTAGTAGTTTAGGGACAGTAAGACTTTTGCCTAGGGATCTTATGCCTCAAGAAAGGACATAGTTTAAAACATCCTGGAGAGATTAGCTACCAAGTCAGAAGTGCTTAAACACAAGGAGGAGACTGTAGGAGGAGGTCCAGCCCTCTCGGGTGTTCTGTGAACTTTTCTATTAGGAGATTTTTCTTTTCCTGAACTTTAATGTTCATGCTATTCTGTGGCATCTCCCCCAACCCCATTTCTTTTGACCTCAGTTGGCCAGGGCCAAATGACTGACTCACCCTTCCCTGAAGCCTCTTAGTGACCAGAACAAGTGTCAATCTTGGCTGGGACCAAGACCTCAACCCTCCCATGGCCCATATCAAAACAAACACATCAGTGCTGCAAACCATGGCCTCTCATGGCCTTGGGGGACATCACACTCCTGAGTGTCCACAGAGCTGCCTTCTCCCCGACCCCTCACCTTGGTGTCCAAGGAGGTCAGGAGCCTTCCTTCTCAGAGTGCAACCTTCTCAGGACCTTGCTCAACTCCAGTGAGACCCTTGGAGATAGTGATCATCCTGCCTTTAATTTTGTTGTCAAGATCAAGGTTTGCAATCCTTCCTGAGCAAAATGCTTGCCCTTTGGTTGAATTGCGTCTCCTGAGAAGAAAATGGACATCTAGTAGTTTAGGGACAGTAAGACTTTTGCCTAGGGATCTTCATGGGTTTTTACTAAACTCTGCCTTATGATGGATTCTAGCTCAGTTTGCTCCCACTTTTTATGACTGCTGCTGTAAGGAAAGTAGAAAAAGTTTAGTCAGGCTCACTCATCTCACATCTGTTACAAATGGGC
Organism: Galeopterus variegatus; assembly: GCF_000696425.1. Classification (NCBI taxonomy): domain Eukaryota; kingdom Metazoa; phylum Chordata; class Mammalia; order Dermoptera; family Cynocephalidae; genus Galeopterus; species Galeopterus variegatus. Next base: position 7,706 of record NW_007737984.1, read on the forward strand.
AAGATTCAGCACATTCACTAGAAACAAGTTATGAAAGTAGTGTAACTGCACATGTGTGCCCATTTACTGATTCAGCGTGTTTGCTCTAGTTACGTTATGAACTTGGCTTGTGGCCATTATTGTGTACTAAAAGTATAAAGGTGACTGCTCTGAACTGCTGGTTGGCAAAGCATGGAGGGTGGGAAGGGTGTGGAGAGTCAGTGGAGTAGAGAGAGTTCATGTCTGAGGATAAGGCAAGTCTTTGAAGCTCATATCTGAAGAATACAGTGTGTCCACCTTGCATAAAGCTGCCAGAATCTTCTTTCAATTACCTGACTCATGATATACACAGGAAGGGGCAGAAGGATTTGAGATTCCTGCTTGAGAGCTGCCCAAACCTTTTATTAATTGGGACCTATGATATTCCTATGAACCAAATTATTCCAAATTGTATGCAATTAACTAATGGTTCTGGAAGATTTTTTATAGGCACTTATGAAAAGTGGTTCTGTGGTCAAATAGGGCTGTGAAAGTTTGCAAGCTATTAGTTTCAGAAGAAAGTCACAATGCCTATTAGTATATTAAAGACACTGACAATGTCTTACAGAAGAAAAATGTGTTTAACTCATTTAAACCATCATTTTGTAAATTTATTTTTGCAGTAGACTAGCAGTCCATAAACTATTAGGAAAAGAATAGTATTCCATAATATTTTGACTTCTCTCATTTCATTGCAAATTCTGATCCCAAACAAATTTAAACTTTTCTGCATCTACTTACCTGTATCCTCTGCCATTATATTTATTCTTTCTTACAAACCTGTCCATTTTTCAGGTCAACCTGCACATGCATATTTCCTTATCATAAAGCTGTCACACCTCTAGTATGTTTAGACCTTCTTCATCAATGTCCAACTTTTGTACCACCCTAGCAAAACAACCGCTTACTGGGAAGACAACAGTAAATGGACTCAGAGGTCTCTTCTGCCTCCTCCTTCCTGTCGTGCTCAGTAGTTCTCCTAATCCTAAAGACGTAACTTCTCTTTTGTTTTTTTTCCTTCATCCAGAGAAGCGTTCCTCCACCATTTCAGGAGAACGAGAAGTTGAGAGCTTCTCATTTTGGTAGTTAGGTGACCTCACACTCACAGAGTCTCTACAAAGTCAAGAGAATAAAGGAACGGGCTTCATCTCTTACCACCCTCTTTCCTGTAGATTCCACACATCTACTTTTGGACTACGGTCTACACGCTTCCTTTCCACCTCCCCAACCACAGAATATCCTTATTTCTGACTTTGTCTCCAAGTTTTTTGAATGCTCTAAATTATAATTAGTAGTTCTTTCAAGCTTATAATATTAATTAAATACTTACAGAATATGTCTATAGCAACAGAAAAATAGATATATTTTTATCCTTCCAAATATTTACCTATGTCCATCAGGTCACGTGGTTTCCAAAGCATGTCTCAACAAATATTTATCATCTTTATACAACAACTTAACCAGAAGTTGGGCAAAAAGTAAACAAACAAGCAACAAAGCAACAGAACTTTTCCAGTGACCTCAAAAGGAGAAAGGGAAGCAAACAATGAGTTCTTGGTGATTTATCATCATGTTTATAGGTTCACACCTCTAGTATGTTTAGACATTCTTCATCAATGTCCAACTTTTGTACCACCCTAGCAAAACAACCGCTTACTGGGAAGACAACAGTAAATGGACTCAGAGGTCTCTTCTGCCTCCTCCTTCCTGTCGTGCTCAGTAGTTCTCCTAATCCTAAAGACGTAACTTCTCTTTTGTTTTTTTTCCTTCATCCAGAGAAGCGTTCCTCCACCATTTCAGGAGAACGAGAAGTTGAGAGCTTCTCATTTTGGTAGTTAGGTGACCTCACACTCACAGAGTCTCTACAAAGTCAAGAGAATAAAGGAACGGGCTTCATCTCTTACCACCCTCTTTCCTGTAGATTCCACACATCTACTTTTGGACTACGGTCTACACGCTTCCTTTCCACCTCCCCAACCACAGAATATCCTTATTTCTGACTTTGTCTCCAAGTTTTTTGAATGTTCTAAATTATAATTAGTAGTTCTTTCAAGCTTATAATATTAATAAAATACTTACAGAATATGTCTATAGCAAAAGAAAAATAGATATATTTTTATCCTTCCAAATATTTACCTATGTCCATCAGGTCACGTGGTTTCCAAAGCATGTCTCAACAAATATTTATCATCTTTATACAACAACTTAACCTGAAGTTGGGCAAAAAGTAAACAAACAAGCAACAAAGCAACAGAACCTTTCCAGTGACCTCAAAAGGAGAAAGGGAAGCAAACAATGAGTTCTTGGTGATTTATCATCATGATTATAGGGTATCAAGGCTGTTTTTAAGAAGAGCATTTCACTTCACTTATGATTGTATAAATTATGGTTGAAGGCAGTTTTTGTTTCTCTCAGTTGCTGCAGCTGCATGGAACTATGCTGAGAGAAACTTGATATAGTATTGCCATTATTTATAAAAGCTGTGTCAGGTTTTATTTGTGCAAATGAAGGCTGTGAGACCCAAGTGACTACCACTTTTTACAGAGAACATCAAAGGACATAAGCAGATGGGAATGCCATAAACTAAGCTTGAGGCAAAAATTAAAAATAGGGAGGAAAAAGAAAAGTTATGCTAATTTCTCTCATGTAAAAATACTACTTAGTGAATAGTTCATTCTTTATTCACCCTTATAAAATGTGGCAGAAGACTAGTTAGTTAGGACTAATAACCTATTCAAACTAGACTTTATGGAAACATCTGTAGAATAATCTTCAGTATGTTTGATTTCTTTTTAACTTTATATTTGTAAAAGCAGGCTGTCTTTTTGTTTTAAACTGATGTAACTCCTGTAGGATTTACACATGTGCTCTAGAAGAGGCAAGTGGAAGTATTTTAGAAATATGATGGTTAGCACTTCTTGGCACAGTTGGCTTATTGAAATGGTAGTTAGCACATCACATCCTCAAGAACAAAATGTGTAGCGGTGCCGTGCTGCTAATGCTGCAAAGCTCCTCTCTCTCCAGAGTATTCGAGGCTATCTGAAGTTTGGCCCCCAACCTGATCACTTGCTATTTCTTCCATTAAATGACAGCTGTTCCCCTCATCCCACACTTCCCAGGACACCCCGGCTTCCAGTGTCACTGGGCTCACAAAACATGCATTTTTTAAGGTTCTATGTCTTGGGCAATTATGGCTGAGAGCAGAGCCCTCCCCTGTCTATCATACATTTTTTAAGGTTCTATGTCTTGGGCAATTATGGCTGAGAGCAGAGCCCTCCCCTGTCTATTATGCACTTCTCTGAAAATTTCACCCGTCCTTCTCATGAGGTTGTGAAAACTTTCTGGAATTCTCCACACTCCCCATATCTGTCCCCCTAATAGTTATCATCTTCATGGTCATAGTCACTATCATCACCATCATCAACAAAAACAATCACAAAAAGGATTTCATTTTTATTATGCTTATAGTTTTACTCCCAGCCACAGAAAAGCGGAGGTGCAAATCCGGTTTTCCTGGGGACTGACACTTATGAAGTTTAGATGACGCCCTTGAGATGAAACAAAATTACACACACGACAGTGGTTGGTATAAAAATAAGTATAAATTTAGAATGAGAAAAGATATGATAATGAATTAAAAATTTTAAAAACATGACAAACACTACAAAAGTCACACAATCCAGACAAATAACACAATATTTTGATGAATAAACTACTTGAAATCTTTTATACTTGTTTTATTTTAATTTCATACCCTGTTTCTTTATATGCAGCTATTTTAGAATATAGTCCTTTTGTCATATAAAGTAACAGATAATTCAGTCTTCCTCTAGAATGGTTGTTCATAAAAATATTTTCGATAGCTTCGATTTCTTTTTCAGACACACAACTCCTTACTGGTAAAGCTTTGTAAACTTTTAGGGTTGTGGCCAATTAGGAATAACTTCCATCAAACTTCTTTTCTAAGACTTGCAAGAAATTCCTATGCACTAGAATCTATGCCTGTCATTCTCAAACCTTGTTATCCATCTTTTGCCACCCACTTGCAGTGTCCCACCCCACACCTGCCACAATGCCAGGTGAATCCAGAGGGGCCAGGGAGCATTCCTGGAAGTCATTTCTCTTTCAGCTCAGGATGTGACAGCAAATCACAAAACCAATAAATCCAGACTCCAGGCACACTTCAGTGTTCCACAGGAGCTCCCCAAATGCCCAAACCTATCGCAATAGCAGGAATATAAGGAGCAGTTATCTTAAGGAATTACATTTAAAATGGCTCACCTGTGCAAATTAAATGTATATGTATATATACGTATACATACACATTTATATGTATTTAAATTTATATATATACACACATATATACTAATATGTATTTACATTTTTATATAACATACATATACACTTGTGAGCAATTGCTGTGCCACCTCCCAGGCCCTTGAAAGTCACAGGTAAAAGGAGGAGCCCTGAGGCCTGGCCTCATTGTCAGGGCAGTCCGTCCATCACTGGAAAGTTCGTCCCCCTCACCTGTGCTGGAGATGGAGGCATATCATCCTTCCCCGGGACCCACCTTGCTGGATCCTGCCCTCACTCCCCAGGTGGAGGAAGGTAAACGACATGAGTCCACATCCATTCTTGGTGACCTCTCCTTCACTCCTGTCATCACTGCCCCAAGGACGGTGAGTGGGTCTCCCATGGGGCAGGCCAGCCCCTCTTCCCACAGGGCAATGTGCATAAGGGAAAGTTGCTACTCAGCCAGTCTCTATCCAGCGAGGAAGGAGATATGCACTTCACTCAGGATTACAGATCTGGCGCAGGCCAGCCCCTCTTCCCACAGGGCAATGTGCATAAGGGAAAGTTGCTAGTCAGCCAGTCTCTATCCAGCGAGGAAGGAGATATGCACTTCACTCAGGATTACAGATCTGGCATTGATTTCACTGCCTTATACAGCCATGTGTACTTATTTATTTATTTTTATTGAAACATAATTGATAATATGTATTTGTGGGGTACATCATTGACTATCAAGACCTGTATAGAATATGTGATGATAAAATCAGGATAATTAGCACATTCTTCATTACAATGTGTAATCAATCTTTCTGTCCATTAACCAAATTTTCACTGACCCCTCTCTCCTTCCCCCTTTCCCATCTCTAGTAAGCCATATTTATTGAATATTTGCCCAGCAGTAATTCTGTGTGACTTCCTTTTAACAGAGGGCATTAAAGTAAGGAAAGAAATGGTAGGTGGTTTAATTTCATCATTAAAACCTACCCTGACTGCCCAACATTCTGAGCATACACAATTCTCAGGTGCATAGGAAAGGTAAATTTATATAGAGCCACAGCACCAAGATGGGATTTTATCAATTCTTTATTTACCAGCTAGTAATGATTTAACAATTACATAGACTTCTTAGAGTATAACTGTGTACTGAGGTTTCAATTAAAATGCTGGCTTATTTTACATTGTAGTTCTTGCTTCATTAAAACCAAAACATTTCTAAAGCTGTGGGACCTACTGGAGCTTCCTGAATAACAATAAATGAATGTTATTATAGCGTTGTTCCAATCGTCCCAGAATTTCAAATTTATTTGTGTAAAGACATTTCTGTTTATTTAAACCATAACAATTTCATTAAAAATTTGTCAGGCTGAAAAATTCTCCCATTCAGGGGAGCATTTATTAGTTTGCAGAGAAAACTTGTAATATGTCACTGTCTGGATTTCCCTGAAAAGAACAATTGAGGCAAAGTTCAATGTTTGTCATCTTCTTCATAACAATATAACAATTTAAAATGTAATCTGCAGCATCATTATGAAACAATTGGCAAAATGAATAGCTATGTAATTAATAATGCTTCTAATTAATAATAGAGCATATTTCATCCTCAGTAACTTGGAAAAATATTTTAAATTCGATTTGACATTTAAATTACACATCATTATTGTTGTACATAAGAAATGAAAGAAACACATTACTTTATCAAATGATCTAAGACTTATTTAAATTACAATTAATATCACTTACCAGTTTTAAGGTAAAAATTATAGGACAACAAATTAATTTTATTAAGTACCACTATTTTCATAGGAAATGTTCATGTCAACACAGTGGGGAAGAAGTCAACCATGAAAGCAAGAGAAGCCAGCTGAGGCTATGTCATTTAACAACAGCTTGCTTAAACAAGTACATGAAATGTAGACTTGTAGAGGCAAAAATGAGGACCAAAAAACGATAAAGGGAGGAGGGCGATTATCCCAAAGACTAGCATTTGAGCACTACATAACGGACAGGAGATCCAGGTTTCAGTTTTTGCTAATTCAATTTTGCACATCTTTTACTGTAAATTTGTATGTAGAACAAATATGTCATTGCTGTATTCACTAATATGAGGGAATATTCATGGGAACATGACCAAGTTCTTGCCGTTAAGGAATGCTCTCTAGTCAATGAATTAAATGACTATATCCTGAAGAGAAATGCCACAACGTTCCAGGAAATGCACTGAGTGCCTCGGTGGTACAGTGTGGTGTGGAGATCTGTTGAATAAATCAAGGAAAGCCTCATAAAAGTGGTGATTTGTGAGTCGGGCCTTGAAACTTTGGAATCGACAGAACAGGAAACTAGCGAAGGAGGCAAGGAGATGTGGTGGGAGTTGACACAGGAAAGGCCCGTTAGGCGCATGTGTGAGCACCGAAAGCCAGACTTTCCAGAATGAAGGGGAAATGACAGTGCAGAAGACCTGTACGTGTCAGGGTGAAAGGGCTGAGAA
>NW_007737984.1:15242-16974 GCF_000696425.1 Galeopterus variegatus
GAAGGGGAAATGACAGTGCAGAAGACCTGTACGTGTCAGGGTGAAAGGGCTGAGAAAAGTGGTCGGATTCAGCGAACACAGATGACAGAGACTGGATTAGATGGCATTTTAAAGGTAACCTCTCTTTAATCCCATCTAAAATAGAGTACTCCCTATTTACTCTCAGCTAAAACACAAGGTTTTAACACTGGCATGCTCAACTCCTGTACTATTCAGTGCTGGGATCATTACTACGTTCTCCCCCCAAATGTCTTTTCCGTACATTCTGAGTTTAGGGTATTATCCTTTTAAGTGGATGGTCTTCTTTGGTTTTCTCTGTATCCATTACTTATGAGGACTCTGGCTGGGCTCAGAATCTCTGGTAGGCAAGGGGTTGGGGGGTGGACGGTCCATTTGGGCAATCAGGGCAGCCACCTGAGGGGACACAGGACCTTCCCTCTGAGCCATGACAATGGCCAGCATCTGTTCTATGGAATGTGAGACCTGGTCTGAGCTTGCTTCATACTGGTTGTTAAACATTTAGAATATCATTCTGTAGCTTATCTAACATTTATTTATATGTGAGATCTTAATATGGAGTGTTAGATGTGCTTGCTTACATTTCTGCTGTTTTGCAGTCTTTTAGTGTGTGAGATTCTATCTGCCTGAGGAGCAATCCTTCTTAAATCCTACTATCTGGTTAACTTCATATGAAAAGTGGGGTTTATTACTGAATAATTTAAAGCTGTATGTAAGTAATGAATAATTTCATCTATTACCAAAAACAGTGGGTTAAACACACACACGCACACACCATTGCAAACTGCAAATCACACCATCTGCTTTATCCTTCCAGATTCTGCTATTCCATTTCCATTTAACCCAGAAATTCAGCAAACCTCACCTGTTATCCAGGTTCACAGCAGATCCACTGCATTTCTGGGAACTGCAGTAGCTGAAGGAGGACTGAAGGAGGACTATTCATGTGTACGAGATGCTGCCATGGTGAAATGTCCCCAGCTCCCTGAGAGAGCACTGCCTATTTCTGTCTTTGCAGACTGGGCCCCAGTTTTTGGCCAACAGCCCGAATGAGTGTTGGTTGGTAGACATTCCTCCAGCTGTTTATCAGTCGTGCCATTAAAAGTTTGCACTCATTTTCACTTTAGTGCATATTATTATGGCAGTGTGTTTGAGAAGGCATGGGGATGAATCATGTTGCTAGCTTCATATCCTTAACCCTGAATTCCTTGACTAATGCAAACATGTAGCATCAATCAAATTTTTAAAAAATCAGAAATTTTTTTGTTGAAATAGAAACTTTAGTCTTGTCTCCCTACTTGATATGTTCAGAGTATTTTCTTATATCTTGTCTCCTTTGTGTGTGGTATATTATCATTACAGCATGTTAACATTGTGGTAGAATGACACTATGAAAGAAATAGATAATTTGGGATATTTCCATCGGTGGAATTTTGTGATGCTGCCCCCCACCAGTGGTAGCATGGAGGCAATCCTTTCTAAGCTTGAGGCAGGAGCAAATGTGATGTTTTTACTTCTGAAGTTGACAATGACATCACATTTCTCTTAAGTCTGGTCCATCCTAGGATTTGTTGAAAAAGAATATGAGAATTTCTTTTCAAAGTAAATTGATATATTTTTAAAAATCAAACACACTTTCTATTCTTTTACCCGTGCCCTTTTGTAACTAAACTGTCCTCAGCATCCTCTGAGAGCATAATAACCTATTGAAAAG
>NW_007737984.1:17745-20233 GCF_000696425.1 Galeopterus variegatus
TGCCCTTTTGTAACTAAACTGTCCTCAGCATCCTCTGAGAGCATAATAACCTATTGAAAAGGGTCCAATAGACAGACATGAAGCAGCAAGGTTGACAGATGGAGGACATTGTTTCAGAATATTTGTGGAAAAGTATGGGAGAATGATATGTCTCTTCAAATATGACACATCTTGGGTAGTACTTACAGAACTTTTTCAAGTATCAGCAAAAAGTGTCTCTTTGTAGTGCTTTCTGATTGCTGTAATTTATAGAGGCTTATTTTTTCTCTATTATTTGGTAACTGTGGACACTATTAACTCAGCAATCTTAAAATATCACACTACAAGATGACAGGCATGAACTAGGAGAATGAAGTAAAACTTTCTATTTAGAGAAAGATTCTTAAACATACTTTCAGTATTTCAGTGGCACTTCTTTCTTGTGCATTCATCACAGACTTTTAGGAACCATCAGGATGGTGGAAGTGAAACCACCTGTAAGGAGATGTCTGGAGGACCTTGGACTTGAGCTGGCCAGTGGCCCTGGAATCCACATGGCCCAAGAGCTGGAGACCGCTTACCTGCAGCAGAGAGTGCAAATAGCTCCCTTCCTTTTTTCTTCCTTTTTTCCCTTCCCTTCCTTCCTTCCTTTCTTGTTCCTTTTAATTTTGTTTGTTGGCTTCTTCAGTTAAATTCTATCTTCAGATCCTGGGAATAAAGTTCAGTAATATGGAACCACTTAATCCTCATTAACATATAAATAAAAAAAGAAAGAAAAAAAGATACATAGACCACAATAATTTGTTGAACTTTCAGGAGAGAACAGAACTGAAGCCAACAGAGGTGGGAAAGGAGGGGGGAGGATTAGTGAGAAATTGGTAAAGGTTAACAAAAAATGATTCCATTGTGTAATGTTGAATATAGTAATTGTCCTGATTTGAGCCTCACGTATTGTACACAGGTATTGATATTCAATGCTGTACCCCAAAGATATGTACAATCAATTACATTTCAACTAAAAATTTAAAAAAAATAAATGTAAAGGTTAAAAAAAGCATAAGGGAGGGAAGAATGATTAATGAGCTCCCTCCCTGAGAAATAATATAAATGAAAGAAGCCACAACTCTTATTTGCAAACCTCTAAGAGAAGCAATAGTTACAGACAAGGGCTGCCACCAGAATAAGTTCCTAGTCTTGGGGACTTCTCCATGTGTGCTGTTTGTCCCAACCTCTGTTGGTTTTCCTGTGGTGATTAGCAGTAAAGACAAAGGGCTTCAGGTGCAAAGGTAAGTCTGACAGGAAGAGTAGGCTCCACACTCACGTGGAAAGAATGGGGTAATGTCTTTCTTACAAGGGAAAAAGGGGCGGAACTCTTGGGGCCTGTATCCAAGAATTAAAGCTAGACAGCATATAGACTTTTGTGACTGAGAATGACCAGGAGAAAGACACAGCTGGAAACCCCNAGACAGCATATAGACTTTTGTGACTGAGAATGACCAGGAGAAAGACACAGCTGGAAACCCCCGTCCTTTACTTTATACAGGTGACAGCCTGAGAGCCAAGCAGGGGACACCCTGTTCTGTGTGCTACTGATGAGAGCAAGACACACAGTGCTAGAATGTGGTTCTGGCAACCCGGTGTGTACCATTTTTATACTGTGTAGTATGGGGGAGGACAATAAATCACACCATTCATGTGTGGCTTTCCCCTCTGTTTTCTGTTCCATTTTCCAAGCAGGCAGCTATTCCCATGTGTTCCTGTGCCACAGGTGAGGTTGGGTTCCACAGTACAAAGGACATAAAGACAATCTTTTCCCCTCTCTTTTTGTGAGAACCAAGTTTAATGAGGAGATTGTCATAGATTCTTCCAGAGGGAAAAGGAGAGGGCAAAGGACTTTGGAATACTGTAGGTGACAGTGGACAATCCCTAAGAAAAATGTGTGCAGAATTCATAGGTCACATCAAAGACTATAACTAGCTTCTTGGAAGGGCTCTGAGGAAGTAGCAAGACCTTAAAGAGGGGATTGCTCTTTGTTAAACACAGTACCATAGGAAACAAGACTCAAAGTCTAGGTCAGGAGCCCCAAGTCCTGTGTAACAAGAGTTCAGTAAGTTCTGACAATGAGGATTTTAGTAAGGAGACTGACTCCAATGTTGATGTTTGACCTGGGAAGCTTTCAAACCCCACCAATCCCTTTCCCCTCTGCCACACACCTGTGCAAGCTGATGAGAAAGCCCAAGTGTTCCCTCCTTTGGGGCCACCTGCAAGTTCAAACTTCTCAAGCCTCAGCCCATGTGTGGGGACTCTCACCCCTGTTTCATCCCTAAACACCATGAAACCCCAAGCCAGCTTCCTTCTCCCACGCTCCTGAACCATCATCAGGAATGCTCAGAAAGCCTGTCCCACTCTCCCCAGAAAGCCTCATTATGGGAATAATAAAGATTTACATACCCTCATGGTGCACGTATCATGGGATCAGTCTCTACATTCAAACAATTTTTTTTTTTTT
>NW_007737984.1:21013-27577 GCF_000696425.1 Galeopterus variegatus
AAAAAAAAAAAGTGTGGAGGAGATCATACTATCTCCTGAACCTAAGACTTATGATGCATCTGTAGATATTTAAATACTAAGCCTTCCTCTATGGGGTTCCTAATAGGTATAATTGATAATAGTTCTTGTTTTTAAAGGCATGTAAAACATAAAAATCAGAGAATGTGTTTGGAGATATATAGTAACATTTAATATGCAAAAAATAATATTTAATGTGTTAAGTGCCATTATTATATGTACTAGTAAGGGTTTCTTTGAGGACAGCACTTGATTTTTCTCCATAAATCAATTTAATCCTAGCATTTTAATCAGTTTAGTGATCATTTTCAAACATGAGCAGGGAGTATTACAAGTAAAAATAATTTACTAACAGGATGGAAGATGTATGAAAAAGAGGCTGATATGTTATCCTAATAACATTTTAGGTAGGTCAGATAATTCTTAATTAATGATGGGCATAGTTNTGGAGAACTTGAGAGAGCTAAAATTTATAAGGAAATCTTGTTATTGCAGCAACATAAAACATCCTTACAACTTATCTGAGATAACGATTTGAAATTTATCTGACAAGAGCATATAATTTAACCTCATTCCCTTTGCTAGACAAAATTATTTCTTGAGTCAAACTAATAAGATCTGTGGAATAAGTTGCTGAAATACAACTCCCAGATATGCATTAGAGAACAGACAAGTCTTACTGCTGCAGCAGTTTGCATTTTTAAAGAATCAGAACTGACTTTGATAACAATGGTGGTTACTTGACATTTACCAAACAAAGTACCATCACCGACAAAAACCAAATGATCAATTGCTCCAAACCAAATACAATTAGACAAAAGCTCCTTGAAATATTTCTGATGTCTGATTTTGTCATGGAGGACAGTAAGATACAAGTATATGGTGCATTTTAGCTACAGTACATCTTGAAAGTCTCAATTATTAAAGTCTCTGTAAATCAGAGTACTCATAACTGTGGAAATAAGGAAAAATGAAGACAGCTTCTTAGCTAACTTATATGGGATCTATCAAGAGGTAAATTAGTTGAGGTTTCTAATTATTTTGCAGACAAGCAGGGCATAGACTGTTCTGAATTTTGAAGCCTAGGTATCTCTTTCCCAAACTCCATAATCATTAAGTTAGCAATTTGTTAATTTTCACCTTCCAATCACATCATGATTCCAGATTTAAAGAGTGACTTGAATGTTTCAGACAAATATCAAGTTTGGGGCTGCATTTTTAGTTCAAAATTGTTGAGACAGACATTTCCAACGACTCAGCATTAAACAGCCTGAGTTTTACCTATGATAACTTCATGTATGTATCAGTATTTCATTCCTTTTTATGGTGAAATATTCCAGTGTGTGTGTGAGTATGATATATATCATATATATAAGTATATAAATATATATATATTTATCTGCTCCTTAGATAATAAATATTCGGGTGTATCCAATTTTTGGCTGTGATGCTATGCCTATAAATATTGATGTACAACTTTTGTTTCCAATTCTTTTTGGTATATAGCTAAGAATAAAATTGCTGGCTCATATTTATGGACTACTCTATGCTTAAATTTTTGATGTCTGACAAAAGATTTCCAAAGTAGCTACCACATTACACACCCACCAGTATTGAATGAGGGTTCCATTTTGCCACATCCTCACCACTACTTATTTTTTGATTATTTTTATTATAGTCATCTTATTGTGTGTAAACATTGTAATTTTGGTTTGCTTTTCCCCAGTAAGGATGTTGACCATCTTTTCATGTACTTATTGGCCATTTGAATATATTCTTTGGAGAAATGTTTATTCAAACAGCATGACTGTGTGTGTGTGTATGTGTATGTGCGTGCGTGTGTGTGTGTGTGTGTGTGTGTGTGTGTATTTTTACCTTTGGTTATTTGTCTTTAGTATTGGCTTATTTGTTGAGTGTGTGTGTGTATGTGTATGTGCGTGTGTGTGTGTGTGTATTTTTACCTTTGGTTATTTGTCTTTAGTATTGGCTTATTTGTTGAGGTATAAGCATTCTTTATATATTCTGGATACTAGAAACTTAGATACATGACTTGCAAATATTTTCTCACATTCTAGGAGGTGAATTTTCACTTTCTTCACAGTGCCCTTTGATGCACTAAAGTTTTAAATGTTGATGAAATCCTATTTTTTTTGGTTGCTGTGCTTTTGATATCATATCTAAAAATCTGTTTCCTAACCCAAGACAATGAAGATTTATACCAATGTTTTCTTCTAAGAATATATAGTTGTACCTCTTCCATTTTAGGTCTTCTATCCATTTTGAGTTAATTTTTGTATATGGTGTAAGGTAAGGGTTTGAGTTTATTTTTTTACATGTAGGTATTCAGTTGCCATCCCACTCACTGTTAAAAATACTATTCTTTCCCCTAGTAAATTTTCTTTGTACCCTTATTGAAAATCAATTGACCACAGAAGTATGCCATATTTTTGGACTAGTCTATTGACGATTTGTCTATTAACATAGTACTTCATTGTCTTGATTATTGTCTAGCCTTGTTATAAGTTTTGAAATTGGGGAGTGTGAGCCCACCAACTTGTTTCTCTTTTGCAAGATTGTTTGGCTATTCAGGGTCCCTCGCAGTTCCTGAAGAATTTTAAGATAATCTTGTCCTGTACTATACAGAAAAGGGATTTGGTGTTTTTGTAGATATTGCATTGAATTTGGATGGTATTGCCATCCTAACAATAATACATCTTCCAATTCATTTATTTTTTATAACAAAGCTTTTATTTATTTTTTATTGAAATATAATTTCTTATACATATTTGTAGAGTACAGAGCTGAATATCAATATCTGTATACAATGTGTGATGATCATATCAGGGTAATTAGCATATTCATCATTACAAAACAACCATTCTTTGTGTTTATTAACCAATTTCTTGCTACTCCCCCTTCCCACCTCTAGAAACCACAGTTTCGTTCTTTCCTTCTGAAAATTCAATGTATTATTGTGATTGCTGTTTCTCTTCCTTCCTTATTTCCTTCTTTCTTCATTTATTTATATTTTACCTCTCACTTATGAGTGAGGACATGCAGTATTTCTCTTCCTGTGCCTGAGTAGTTTCACTTAACATAATTTTCTCCAAGCTCATCTGTGTTGCTGTGAATGGCAGAGTTTCATTCTTTTTTATGGCTGAATAGTATTCCATTATGTATATATACCACATTTTCCTTATCCAATCATCCATTGATGGACATTTAGTTTGGTTCCATTGCCTAGCTATTGTAAATAGAGCTGCAATAAATATGGGAGTGCAGGTATCCCTCTGACCTGATGTTTTCCAGTCCTCTGAATATATCCCTAGGAGTGGGATTGCTCGATCATATGGAAGTTCTATCTGTAGTTGTTTAAGGAACCTTTGTACTGTTCTCCATGATGGCTATACTAATTTACAGTTCCACCAACAGTGCAGAAGAGATCCTCTCCACATCCTCATCAGCATTTGTTATTCTTTCTTTTTTATAATAGCCATTCTGACGGGGGTGAGGTGATATCTCAAAGTGGTTTTGATTTGCATTTCCTTGATGATTAGTGATATTGAGCATTTTTTCACATATGTGTTGGCCATTTGTATGTCTTCCTTTGAGAAATGTCTATTCAGCTCTTTTGCCCATTTTAAAATAGGATTATTTGTTTTTTTACTGCTAAGGTTTTTGAGTTCCGTGTGTATTCTGTATATTAACCCATTGTCAGGTAGTTTGCAAATATTTTCTCCCATTCTGTAGGTTGTCTTTTCACTCTGTTGAATGTTTGCTTTGCCGTGCAGAAGCATTTTAGTTTGATATAATCCCATTTGTTCATTTTTTCTTTTGTTGCCTGCACTTTTGAAGTTTTTTTTCATAAATTCTTTCCAATTAATTAACACAATATATCTTTACATTTATGTAGGTCTTTTATAATTTCTTTAAAATATTTTGCAATATTATAGTGAACAAATCTGGTACTTCTTTGGCTGTGTTTATTTCTCAGTATTTTATTCTTTTTGGTGACATTGTTAATAAGATTTTAAAAATTTTTTGGATAGTTTATTGCTAGTGTTTAGGAATACAACTGATTTTTGTAGATTCATCTTGTATCCTCTGACTTTGCTGAACTTGTTTATTTGCTCTAATTTTTTTCATTGATGTTTTTGAGGAGGCATACATAGAGAATATACATATAGATATCTATCTATCTATATCTATTTATCTATCATCTCACCTGTGAATATAGTTTTACTTGTTATCCAACTGGATACCTTTAATTTTATTTTCTTGTGTAATTGCCCTGGCTAGAACCTCCATCATATTGTTGAGTAGAAGAGGAGAGAAACAACATATTTGTCTTGTTCCTGATTTTATGGGGAAAGTTTTCAGTTCTTTCCCCTAAAGTACAACGCTAGCTCTTGGTTCTTATTAGGTGTTCTTTATTTAGTTGAAGAAATCCCCTTCTACTGCTAGTTTTCTGTTTTATTTATTTATTTATTTTTCTTTTCTTTCCATGAAATGGTGCTGACTTTGTCAAGGCTTTTTCTGAATCTATTTGGTTTTTGTCCTTTATTCTATTAATGTGATTAATTACATTTATTTATTTATTTATTTATTTACTTATTTACTTATTTACTTTTTGTATATGGAACCTAACTTGCATTTCTGGGATGAATCTCATTTAATCATAGCTTATAATATTTTTATATGTTGCTGGTTTTACTTTTATAGTATTTTATTGAGGATAGTTACATCTATATTCATAAGCCCTATTGATCTGTAGTTTTTTTGTGATGTCTTTGTCTTGTTTTGAATGTAATGCTGACATTAAAGATTGAGTTAGAAAGTATTTCTACCTCTTCTGCATTTTTTGAGGTGTTTTTAAAGGGTTGGTATTTATTCTTCTCTGAATGTTTGGTAGAATTCAACAGGAAAGCAATTTCATGCTGAGCTTTCCTTTGTTGGAAAATTTTGATTAGTAACTCAATCTCTTTCTTGTTATAACTCTTTTTCTATATTCTTTTTCCTCTTGAGTTAGCTTTGGAAATTTGCCTGTTTCTAGGAATTTGTTCATTTTATGTAGATTGTCTAATTTTGTCAGCATACATTTTTTATGGCATTGCTTTATAATTATTTTCATTTCTGTTAAGTTGGCATAATACCCCCTATCCATTTCTGATTTTAGTAATTTTACTATTTGCTCACTTTTTATTATTTTTTAGTTACTCTAGATAAATATCTGTCAATATTATTGATCTTTTAAAGAAACAATTTTGGCACTATTAATTATTTTCTATTGTTTTTAAATCTCTATATTATTTATTTTCCCTCTAATGTTTATTATTGATTTCTTTTTATTTTCTTTGGAATTAATTTTCTCTTCTATTTCCAGTTACTTAAGGGGCATGTTTAGGCTATTTCTTTTAAATTTTTCTTCTTTTTAAAATATTGACCATTAGAGGTGTAAATTTCCCTCTGAGCATCTCATAAATTTTGATGTGTAAAATTCCCTTTCATCGCATCTCATAAATTTTGTTATATTGTATTTTCCTTTTTGTCTTTTTTACTGACTGGTAATGGGATCGCAACCCTCGGTGTCACGCCCGTACCGGGGACCGGCAATGGAATCACAACCCTTGTTGTTGCGCCCACACCACGCTCAGCCAGTGAGCGGGAACCGGTCTCCACATGGGATCCGAACCATCAGCGGGAGCGCCACTGCACTCCCAAGCGGCGCACTCCCCAGTGCGCCACCGGGCTGGCCCTGTATTTTCCTTTTCATTTATTTTGCAATACTTTCTAATTTTCCTTGTGATTTCTCCTAGGACTCATTGGTTATCTAGGAGTACATAAGTTTTGCTTTTTTTTTGGTTTGATTTCCCAAATTTCTTTCTGGAGCTGATTTTCACTGCTATTCCATTGTGGTTGAAAACATAACTTGTACAATCTCAATTCTTTTAAATTTATTGACACATTTTTGTGGACTATAATATTCTCTATGTCCTTGAGGAGATTGTATACTCTGCTGTTGTTGTATGGAGTGTTCAGTATATCTGGTTTATAGTGTTGTTCAAGTCTTCTATTTCCTTGCTGATTTTATGTCTAGTAGCTCTGTTTATTATTGAAAGTGGGTTACTGAAGTTTTGAAATTTATTGTTAAGTTTGCTATTTCTTCCTTCAGTTCTGTATTTTTTTTTGTATTCTGTATTTTTGGTTCTGTTTTTGGTTGGATATATACCAACTGAATTTCAACAATATACAAAAACTTTGCTCTTATGTAACTTTTTCTCCATCCTCTTCCATGTTATTCTTACCACAAGTTGCATTCCTGTACCTTGTGTTCCCATGAACTTATTGCACTGTTGCATTATGAAGTTGTCTTTTAAATGAAATAAAAAAGGAATTAACAAAAACATACATTTTTACTCTCTTTTATGTTTACCAGCATAGTTATCATTACCAGTGCTCCTTATTTTTTAATAGGGATTGATCTTGCGGTCTAGTGTCCTTTTATTTCAGCCTGAAAGACTTCCATTAGTATTTCTTGTGCTGAAA
>NW_007737984.1:28090-47930 GCF_000696425.1 Galeopterus variegatus
AGCGCCTCTGCGCTTCCCAAGCGGCGCACTAGCACAGTGCGCCACCGGGCCGGCCCTGAAGTTTCTGATTAGTTCCCTTAGTAGTCAGATACTAGCAGACAGAAATTTTCTTAAATCCTCAAGCACCTGAAGCTAATAACCATACTTCCTCTGACCCCGGCAACTTTTTTCTGAAAGGCTTTGTGTGGGGGAAGGGCAATGTTTACATACTCAGAGAAGCAGATCAAAACTTTTCCTTAGCCTTTACTTCCTACTTCTGCAGAGGCTCAAGATCAGTCAGAGGTTGGGTTGAGATCTTGGGTTCTTCTCAACTCTTTTCTGAGCATGTTCCATGCCCTATGCATGGGTAGGGACTTCTAGAATCTCAGGAATATATTTTACCTTTTAAAAGCTGCCATGGACATCTCATCCCTCAGCTCTTCCTTTTGAGATTTTTATTTAGACTATTGTTTGCTCCAATTGCTATTCATCATCTCAGGCAGCTATGACATGTCCCTGTAGGGGGATGCTTTTAGCACTGGGAGAGTTTGAGTGATTTGAAATAAAATGAGTTATTCAAGTGGAACCACCAGACAGGTCAAATAACAATTCTTTGAGAATGAGGGTTTGAAAGAGCTCCAGTTACCCTTCTCTCTCTAGCACTGAGGAAGTGGAATATTACTTTTTAAGATTACCGCTGAGCTTGGTATCAGGAAATGAGAACACTACAAATGTCAATGTTTTTACCAAGACTTAGCCATTTCTCTTGACTAAATGCACTCTAATTTGCTGCAAGTATGGTCAATTTCTAGAGATGTGTAAAAGTTGATTCTCACAATTTTCCCACTTTTTAGTTGCTTTTATGAAGTGACAAATTTCCAGAGGTGCTCATGACATCATTTTCACTGACATTACCCCCAAAATTTATGTATAGTTTTAGTTAGAAATTTGATTTTATTAGGACTAGAAATATTATTATTTGCTATTTCTTTCTGTGCTACTTCTGGCATGTTGGGTTTCATAAGACCCATTTTATCTCTATTGTCAGATTGATTGGCACAGATTTGTTCCTAATATCTTTTTTTATATTTGTATGATCTACATTTGTCATTTTTTTCATTTCTGATATTGAAAGTTTAAATTTCTCTCTACATTTTTGTTGTTGTTGTTAAGTATTGCCAAGCATTTATCATTATATTAGTCTTTTTCTGGAAATCATCATATGGTTTTATTAGTTTCCTATTCCTGTTGTAGCAAATTACCATAGACTTAATGGATTAGAATAACATAAATTTATTATCTTAGATTTCTCTCACTCAGAAGTCTGAAGTGCAGATTGTGATTCTAAAATCAAGTCTTTAAGATCATTTTCTTGATTTTATCAGCTTCTAGAGGCTGCCTGCATTAATTGACTTGTGTCCCTCAGCTAGTAATCCCATTATTCCTCCCTCTACTTCTAAAATCAAGCCTCTGATTTTCCTGCTTCCTCTTCCCCTGTACATTGCCCCTCGTGATTACACTGTGTCGACAGGGATCATTCAGGATAATCTCCCATCATAAGGACTTTATTCTAACCACCTCTTCAAAGTCCCTTTTGCCATGTAAGGTAACATATTCCTGAGTCTTGGAGATTAAGCCATGGACATCTTTGGGAGGGACATTATTCTACCTACTATATGGCTCCAATGATTCCTGGTATTGCATAATTGTTTCTTATTTCATGTAATTCTTGTCTTATATTTATTATTTTATTTCTTTTATTTTTAGTTTAATGTGTTGCTTCTAACTTTTGGAAATTAATAACTATCTCTTAATTTTTTTTCTACAATATATATTTAAAATTAAATAATTCCCTCTAAATACAGTTTCTCCTGCAAGCTGCAGGTTTGAACATACTTTGTTTTCATTATCATTCCACTGAAATATATTCTAGTTTTCATTGTAATTTTATCTTTGACATGTGGGCTATTTGAAAATGTAGTGCTTAATTTCCAAATATTTTGAGATTTCTAAACTTTTATTATTGATTTAAATCATCCAAACAAGAACACCCACAAATCATCAAGTAATCCAATAGAAACTTGGAATAAAGTATAGAAATAAGCAGGTCACTAAAATAAAATCCCAAGTGCTTATCACATATATAAAGATATTCTCAAAATCAGGAATATTCAGATTAATGTCAATAAAGACAACAAGATGTCACTTTAATATCAGCAAAAGAGGGTTAATACAAATTGTTGCTGATGATGTCAGGAGAGGGCCTTCCATGACTTACATTATTTTTAAGTACTTTATAAAAGGATAGTTTGTTAATCTATTCAGTATGATAGTGCGCCAAAATGGGCCTGAATGGGGGAGCAAGATATTCCTATTTTATTGGGGACACACACACAGAGTCAGCTTTTGTGATGGATTTTTGTTATTTTATTCTTGGAATTATAAACAGCACTAGATTATATACTATACATCTTTGTGGGCTTATGAAAGTATGTACAAATATTAAATTCCTAGTAGATATAATGCAGGGACAAATTGTTGGATACTTCATTGCATCAAGTCAAAGATGCTTTGAGATAGGAACAGGCTTATGAAAGTATGTACAAATATTAAATTCCTAGTAGATATACTGCAGGGACAAATTGTTGGATACTTCATTGCATCAAGTCAAAGATGCTTTGAGATAGGAACATCCCTGATTTTATCAGACTGTATCAAAGGAAGGTTTTCTAGGTTACATACATTTTATAAGTTATAGTTACCCCTTAATTGACTTCTGTTGTAAAATGTATTCAATTATTAGATGATTTTCATTTCAGAAACATATAATGTGAAAAAATCTATATCATAGAGCTCAGGAAATAGATTTAGTATTAACAGATTACTCAGCAAAACACTCTACACATTTACATTTCTATTATCTGTGCATTACCAGGCCTGTTTTTCCTAAGCTCCCCCAAACTAGCTGTTAGAATCTTTTACTGTTTTTTCTTCTGGTTATTGTAACTTGATATCTCATTTCTATCCATATTTTTGTGATTTATTTCATCATTATTTCATTTTATGAAATTGTTACCCAATTTAATCAAAAATTAATGTGTTAAATATGACAAAGAAGAATTAATATCAAGTTGAAGAGATAATAGTTTATCTAATAATCTCAAGAAAATAATTAGAAGAAAATCAGATATAATAAGGGAATTAATATTTTTGGCTTGTTTTAATTAAAAATAATGTCCTTTTCTTATGTTCTAAGTAACTGGATCAAAAGTATTATAAGCGATTATAGGCTTCATAAAAATACAAACATAATGTAATTATAATTATATCTTACGATGCACAATGCTTACAATATGTGCTCACGGACAGGAATTAAGACAATCGTATTGAGACTATATCATTTTCCTAAGTCAACGGACTAAAAATCTATTAATTTAATGCACCAATACTGTAATTTTATTATTGAATCCATCCAATATTTATTGAAGATTTTATTAAATCTTCCATAAACATTAAATTATTTATTATCACAACATCTCTAGGGTGCTATTCTTATTCTTCTTATTATTGTTTTTCCTATTTAAAGGTAGCAAATGGCAGAGGAGCAATGCTTTCCAGTTCTTTATCCAAAACAATGTTACTGATATCCTAAAATCACTTTTAATAAAACCCAGTAAAATTATTGTATAGTTTATTTGGATGAATAAATTTGGGAGAATACCTGAGAAACCTCTGAAGTAAAACCTTTCTAAAGAAAAACTGTTTTAACTGGGATTAGAAATGATTAAAGTACAATAATTAAAATATGCTACTTTCAGAATAATCAGACAAATGGTTAAACTCAAGTATTGACTTCAGTAGAAGATACAAAATCTATATACATAAAAACTTTTCATAAAATAATTATTACATTTCAAATATGAAAGAGAACAATGAATTATTCTAAAATTCTATAGAAACAACTGAGAAAATGAAAGATCCTGTCAAATATCTCATCCCCAATATAGTTTAGGGTGAATCTGAAGTCTAACTAGTTTAAATATAATTGAAAATGTATGACAAATAGACACAGGTAAACTTTTTCAAGCATGCTATCCAAAGCTGAACTTAAAATAGGCAAAGTTGATAGATTGGACAAAATAAATATATTTTAACCTTCTCTACAGAAAATGGCAGAACACAGAAACAAAACCACCATATAAAGGATTTTTAAAATGACAAACAGAAATGAAAAGCAAATATATGACAGACAGAAGTTGCAAACCTAATTATATAAACAGTTTTCATGAATCTGAAAAACAATAGTCACAGTGAAAGATGTTAGCAAAAGACAAGAGCATTCAATTCACAAAAGAAGAATTATACTTAAAATATAATTAATTTATAATGATATACAGCTTATATAATATAATCATATTATATAATTATAATAACTGATATTAATATCTCTATAATCATATTCATTTAAATTGACTATAACTCAATACCCTGTATCACTCAACATATTGGCTAAGATTAAATGGCATATTTATATATGATTTTTAGGCATACAAAATTTACTATACCTATCAACCCTTCTAACGAAATATGTAAAATTAGACCCCAAAGTAGAGCATACAACAGTTTGTCTTAATGGAATAGTAAGCAGAATGAATTTTTAGATTAATTATCATAGTGTTTTGAAAAAAATATCCAGCTCTATTCACTATAGCCAAGATATGAAACCAACCTAAATGCCCATCAATAGATAGCTGGATAAAGAAAATGTGGTATGTATACACAATGGAATACTACTCAGCCATAAAAAAAGAATGAAATCCTACCATTCACAGCAGCGTGGATGAACTTAGACAAAATTATGGTAAGTGAAATAAACCAGGCACAGAAAGAGAAATACCATGTGTTCTCACTCATAAGTGGAAGGTCAAAATAAATAAGCAAACAAACAATAATAACAATAAAAAATATTCTGCAGTCATTCCAAACTTTTATCTATATGTATCTTGAAAAAGAGTTCCATGAATGAAAAGAGGCATTATAAATTCCATCATGCAGAGTAAAAGATGTCTCATTTTGGTTAGTTATAATAACTTACACAAAAACACACACTCATTTTTATGTATTTATGATGATATTTCTGGAATTATGTATAAAATATGCCTGTTTCTGGATAAGTGGATTAGATTATATTTTCCTACTTTGTTTGCTTTTGTATATATTGTAATGGTTATGTATTTTTAGATAAATAAAATTAAATCATAAATAAATGATTACTTCAAATAAACTAGCTTTAATATCAGCAACTATTTTATCTTCCAAAGTGCAAAACAGAGCAAACGTGGCTAAGGAAATGTCAAACAAACAAACAAAAAAACTGTGTCCTGACAAGCAAGTATTACGTCAATTAACTAACTCAGGTATTTGATATTTTGTTATAAATGAATGCCAACAGTGTATGCAACATTTAAGCTTAAAATAGATACATTTCGATGTTTTGTGCAGTTTTTTAAAGTATTCAAAAGCAACATCGAAGAATTTCGGTGGGATAATTTCACATTCCTTGAGGGAAAGGAGCCACCACTATCAGTCTCCTCTGTTTCTGTGTTTCTGTTGCACAGCTGGGGTCTACAGGAAAAGTATGCTGGGGGCCTCCTGGGAGCAGGGACCCTGTCAGCTTCACAGCAACTTAGCTCACATTTCTCTTCTCCAAGTTGAAATCAGCCCTTTCCTGAGGTACCTGATGTCACCACCAACAAAATTAGTTTGTCTGCTAGGAGGACAGCCCTGTGTGCTTTCTTTGGAGTGCAGAGAGTTTTCTGAGAGTGGAAAACCAGCGTGCCCTGGAGGGAGGTTGGCGGCTACCACTGCCCTAGCGTTTGCTTTCAGGAAATGAAGATTCAGAGACCTTCAGCGTTTCTCAAAGACATTTTCTTTTCAGAAAGCTGCCAGCATTGTATCTGGCTTCTAGCAAGAAAACAGGCAAGTGATGTATCTAATATGAAAATAAAATAAAACTTTTAGTCTCTGAGGTAAATAGTCATTATTGTTCAACATCTGGCAGGAAGCATCTCCAGTGTTCTGGCACGACACCATCTATTATTTCCATCTGTCTATCCGAACTCAAACTGTGGCTAGAAATAATCATTTGTAAGATTTATTTCATTAGCGCAATATCATACTTCTCTTATTGGCTGTCTCTGAGGAAGGTTTTTTGCAATAAATTGTTGCTCATTCCATATGAGATCTCTGTCATGACACAAAGATAAAAACGAAAATAATGCTTTTTGCTGTCAGCAAGCAGTTTAACATGAATTACAAAATATTCTGACTACATTGAAAAGAAAATGCTGACAAGTAGTTTATTAAATCTGAGAAGTAACAATTATCAATACTGTCATGTTTTAAATAAAGAATTCACAGCAGACATGCTTTAATAATAACAGTAACTTCACAGATCCTTGAATGATATTCTAGAATACCCATTGGAAAAAAAAAATAGAATATCAGATCAAACGTTCTACTTGACATCAACCAAACCCAAAACACCATAATGGCCTAAGTGCCAGGTGGCATAATTTTATATCTAAAATACTGCAATCAGTTTAAATAGGTAGTGAGTTTGTTTTATTAAATCCCTGAACATACAAAATTTTAGCTTTTTTTTTTTCCCCTTAGGGAGTTTATTTAATATGTACTTATTAAAACTCTGCAAACAGTTTGGTGTTTTCCTTTCACAGCAGTCTCCTGCTTCTACCAGGGTGGAACCCCTGCTCCTGAGAATGGGTTGCTCAGTTGATCGGCAGCTGGTGAAGAGCCAAGTGGTGCCTTGACCATTTGATTCAAGTAAACTGGTTTAGTTTTGGCAGCCTGCAAAGAGCCACTGTTCTTTTCTAAAGCAAGACCAAAACCTCTCTCAAACTTCCATCCCACATATAGCTAAAATTTGTAGGATATAGCTAAGTTAATAATGAGGGTGAATTTTACATGAGGTACTTCAAAAAATTCATGGAAAAATGAAATTGAAAGAAATACAAATCTTTCCACGAACTTTCTGAAGACCCCTCATGACAATAAATGCATACAGTAGAAAAAAAAAGAAAAGTCTTAAATCACTAATATTAGCTTCCACTTCAGAGAAATTAGAAAAAGAAAAGTAAAAAAAACACAAAGTAACTGGAGGAAGGTAATAATAAAGAGAAAAGCATAAATAAATGAAAGAGAAAAAAACAAGAGAAAAAAATCAATGGAATAAAAACTTGGTTCATAAAACAATCAATAATAGTATCAAATTTCTAGTAATAGTGGCATTAAAAAAAGCAGACATAAATTAATAATATCAGGGATGAAACGGGATATCGTTACAGACTATCCAGATGTCAAAATGATAATTGGGAAATACTGTGCAAAACTCTGTACACATAAATTTTAAGACCAATGGATCAATTCCTCTAAAATTACAAACTATCACAACTTAACAAATATGAAACAATTTTCATACTCTTATAAGTATTAAGGAAACTAAATTTATAATTTAAAAAATCATGACTATTTCCAGGCTTACTAGAACTTATTGAAGAATTATGCCAAACACTCAAGGACGAATGAACACCAATTTTACATGAAATCTTCAAGAAAATAGAGAAGATAACACTTTCAACTTAAACACCAGTATGACTCTGATATCAAAACCTGATGTGAGAAAGACACCAAACACACACACACACACACACACACACACACACACAACCAACCAATATCTGTCGTGGACTTAGATGCAAAAATCTACATAATTGTAGCAAACTAAATCCAACAGTGTATGAAAAGAATAATAAAGCACAATTAATTGGATTTATTTGGATATATAAAGTTGTTTTAACATTAGAAAACCAATCACTGTAGTTCACCATATCAACAGGCTGAAGAAGAAAAAGATATTATCTTACATCGATTAAAGCAAAGAAGCATTTCACAAAATCCATCCATCTGTACACTAGGAACAGAGAGAAACTTCCTTAACCTCATTTTAAAAAATCTATAAAAATCTATAGCTAACATCATACTTAATCACAAAAAACTGAATGCTTTCCCTCAATGATAATAAACAAGGCAGTGGTGATATGTGCTCTCTCTTCCCTTACCATTTAAAATTACTCAAACAACAATTACATACTTAGGTATGAATTTAAAAAAAAAAAACATGTATAGGATCTGTATGCTAAAAATTACAAAATTCTGATGTAAGAAATGAAAGAAGACCTAAATAAATGGAAAGACATTCTGTGTTCATGAATGAGAAGGCACAACAGATTAAAGATGTCAATTCTCCATAAATTGATCTATAAATTTAATGCAATTCCTACCAAAACTTCATGAAGGGTTTTTGTAGAAATAGAGGAGCTCATTCTAGATGTAAGTGGAGATAGAAAACCCTGGAATAGTCAAAATAATTTTGAAAAAGAAAAATAAAGTGGAAAGAATCATTCTTTCTTTAGGAATGACACAGTGTGGTACTGGCAGAAAGGTTGGGGGAAGGTGTGTCTACAAAGAGGTAGCATGACGGAGGATTTTGGGGTGATGGAATTTTTCTATATCCTAATTACAAGACTCTATGCATGTAAATATCCATGTGTGAAATTAGAAAATGCTTGGGAATTTCTGTCAAAATAATTCTTCAGCAAGTTACAGTGGATTGTTGAAGCAATAAACGTGTCAAAATTTTGCTATTTGTTGAATGTGGATGATGGACATTGGCTTGTGTTACTCTTTCTACTTTCATGTATGTTTACAAATTCCTTTTCTCTCCCTCTCCTTCTTTACACACACACACAAACACACTTTTTTCTGAGTTATATGAAAGCAAGTTGCAAATATGTTGTCACTTCACCCCTTAATGCTTGCATTTATTTCCTAAATAGAAAAAACTCTCCCATTTAACAACAGTACAAAATCAAAATTAAAAAATTACTATTACTATTTAATCCACAGACCCCTTTTAAATTTTACCAATTATCTTAGTATATATTTTTTAACAGATTGGCAATCACATTCATGAGCATGTATTTTGTTTAGTTTTGTCTTTTTAGTCTCCTTCAAACTGAAATATTTCCTCATACTTTTATTGTTTGCTTTTTAAAATTACTTTGATATTTTGATAACTGCAGTGTATTGTCCCTGTAGAATATTCTTCAGTTTGGGACTGTTTGATGTTTCCTCATGGTCTATGCATTTTGGGTAGAAGTACCACAGAAATGGTGATTTGTTTTCACTGCATCAGGAGAACATGCTGTTGATTTGTTCTGTTACTGATGATTAGTTTTTCATTCGGTTACAATGATGTCTGGGTTTTTCTACACTGGAAAGTTAATTAATAATTGTGTTTTACTTATTAGTTAATACAATTAAATATGAGATACTTTGATACTCTATAAATATCCCATTCCACATCGAACTTTCAATGAGTAGTTTTAGGACTTGTTTGCTGATTCTTCACCTGAATTCATCATTACCATGATGGTAGCCATATGGTAGTTTTCTTTCTTTCTTTTTTTTTTTTTTTTGACCAGTAAGGGGATTGTAACCCTTGGCTTGGTGTTGTCTGCACCACGCTCAGCCAGTGAGCGCACCGGCCATCCCTATATAGGATCTGAACCCAAGGCCTCGGCGCTACCAGCAAGTGAGCCACGGGGCCGGCCCCATGTGTTGGTTTTAATAGTCTATCACTTCATTTCTATTTATTTGTTGATATTCTACTATAAGGTAGAGCTACTGATCTCCCTTATCTAATGATTTATATCAGTATAAACTCTTACATTTCTCTCTAGTGGTTTTAATAGTCTATCACTTCATTTCTATTTATTTGTTGATATTCTACTATAAGGCAGAGCTACTGATCTCCCTTATCTAATGATTTATATCAGTATAAACTCTTACATTTCTCTCTAACTCAATGTTAAGTAGGATTGTTAATGTCACAACTCATTAAGATCATTATTTATTTTGAAGCTCAGCATTTCCCAGACGTGGCCAGTGGGAAATCCTTCAAGCTACCTTCTGTGTCCTGTTGACAATACTTGTCATTCTCTGAGCACTTCCTTGCATTCTGGCACAAGATGCTCCAGGCTCATCTTGTGCTTTCTCTGCCCGACCCTGCAGTCAATGATCCTGACTCTTTCCTACTAGGATGTCATTACTTCTAGTCTGCCTCAGCAGACAGTGCTGGTAAACAAATTCACGGATATGCACACTCATGTGTACATGCACATATCTCCATCTAGTTCTATACTTATCTTTTATATAAATAGTAAGATTTACATGAGATTACATGACATTACATGAAGACCTTGGATTTTGATCAAGAGCCAGAGGATTAACCCTAGCCTTATTCATTTTCATATTTTTAACTGTCTTCTATCCTGACTTCCACTAAATACATACTTATTCTCCTTGTACATAAACTCTTAGTCACCAGGGCCATTTCCACAGCCCCATACATGCTATCCATGTACCACCACTCTCTAGGGGTGTTACCCTAAAACTCTTTTCTGGACAACCCACATTGGGTAGATTGGTCAATTGCTTGGACCCAAACAAGTGAAAAATGTTTACAAATTTTATAATTAAAAAATGTACTTAAAACAGCAAAGCACACAGCAATTTGCAGGGTGCATAGAAACTGTTCAGTATGTTTTAGTGAAAAACATTAATATTTTCTATAAAATATTTAAAATACTTTCCAGAAATAGATATTTTATTGCCAACATTTTCTGAAGAAAATAATTACATGTTTGTTTTCTACACCATTTATCTTGTTTTCCCTACAAAATAAAGTTTCACATATATAAAATCATTTGATTTATTTTCTGTACTAATCTGGCATGTAGATTTTTTTGAAAATCTGTTAGCTGGCATTAATTTTACTGTAGAATATATTTCCTCAAGCACATATGTTGACTGTATTTTCCTGCTTGTCAAAGTCAAGAACAAACATTATAGTTTTTGAATAATTCCTAAGCACAAGAGTGTTTGTGATGCCTTATTTGTGCTTCTCATTTCTAGTTCATTCATTGCTATCCAAATTTACACATCAAGCTTACTATTACAAAATTTGTCTTGCTCCATAAACACAAAAATAAAATCAAAACAAGGAACATGCTTTCATGTTGTCTTCAGGATTTTCACCTCTTGCTTCAATACAGTAGTTATATTTAGGACACTTATTTAAACTCATGTCCCTATACTCATTTGGTATCACTATTACTTTCACTCACATTTAATTTTCTGATTTTAATTCATTAGTCAGTTATCTGGACAACTGAATGAAACATAATATCTTTTGTGGCTTTTATAGTATTCACAATAAAAACCCTACTTTGAGTCTTTGGGTGATCTCTTCAGAATTACGGACTGAACGAAAATTAGTTTTCTAAAACCTGCAACTGGCGATTAAGTAAATTTTGTCATATTTTCTTCAGATTACTACTTTATAGCTATGGAATTATTAAAGCAATTCTGGAAGGTTAAGTTAGTTCGTGCTTTAATTGCTATCATTTCCTTTATAGAACTCTCCCCACAAATATAGTGGAAGGAAATTGGTACTGAAGATAAAAGCTAAATGTGGTTTTTAGCTATTAAGAATGATTTAGTGTTTAGCAACTTAATATTCTTCCCACAGCCCCACCACCGACTGAGAACATAGATCTTTTGATTAAATTGTTTACAAATAGGTATTTTTGAAGGTTGTTTGCATGAATATCCAAGTTGTAAAAGTCAATAAATCTTTTCACAGCTCTAAGAGTGTTATTTATTAATTGGATAAATTGCCAAGTTTTACAAAGCAATTTTAGACTGTTAGATTTACAGTGCATCAGAGCTGATCTCTGTTTACATTTTTTATTATAAGATAAATGTTTATAAACAAATACTAAGACCAAGAATAAGGCTGATAATATATCTGGTAGAACAAGAAGAGGTACTTAAGAAAAGAAGCTAAATCTCATTTGAAAATGCTCCCAAATTTACAGCTTTTCATTATGTATCATAGTACATTCAAACAATAGATTTTTTCATTGTGTTAATTATTCATTTGTTTTCTTTCTCCCTCTGCAGGTTGTAAGTAACTTGAGTACTTTTGAAAATGGTAATGATATACAGGCTCTAGAAAGAATATCAGCAATATTAAAGCACATTGTAGACAAGCCACTCAAAAATATATAACTACTGTGCCAAATTCAAACACTAGCAAGCACCATTTGTACATTTATGCTAGGTCATATATTATAAATTATATGCTTTTTGTGTTCGCCCCAAGGATGAGTGTTATATTTGAGAGATCCAGCTGTGGTGCTGGTCTTCCTTGGCTGGAATCACAGCACTGTCCTTTCCTACCTGTGTGAGCTTGAGCATGCTATTTAATATTTCTGTACCTCAGTTTTCTGATAAGTAAAAATGGGAAAATAAAGACACCTACTTCAATAAATTAACACATCTAAAGCATTTAGAATGTAGTGAGAAATCTACATTATAATTTTTTGAAAGACATTATTTGAATGAATATCATTAAGAAGTATTAGTTAATATAATTTTTTCTGTTTTCCCCATTTAAGTGAGATAGAGCTTTTTAGACAAATGTATTTTAACTGGTAACCATTCCTCCATTTTCCCAATATTTAAGTACTGTTATGGCTCTCTATCATTCTAAATTTTTATCTAGTGATAATGTAACCTCCATTTTACATTAGAATGCTTTACATATTATTTTCCACTAGCTTTCATTAATGACGTCTTTATTTTTTACTTTAGACTTGCCTAATGATATAGAACATGGAATAATGATTCAAATATTGACATTTATGCTGAGATATTTCATATTTCCTTATGGAAACTTCTTAGAGTTCATAGTGAATTCTGTAGATCAAAATATAATAAATTTGTTTGCCCATTTGTTCACTCATTAATTCATACAGAAAACATAGATTTATTAACTTCTGTTTACTAATCACTGCTAAGTGCTAGGGATGGAACCGTGCATAACACAGATGAAGTCCCTGCCCTCATGAAGCTTGCATTTGGTGGATATAAGAGAGTTAAGGAGAAACCCTCAACATTGTGCTTGGAAATAGGGCCTTTAGGGAAGCAATTAAGGTTAAATGAGATCACAATCACTATTACTTTCACTCACATTTAATTTTCTGATTTTAATTCATTAGTCAGTTATCTGGACAACTGAATGAAACATAATATCTTTTGTGGCTTTTATAGTATTCACAATAAAAACCCTACTTTGAGTCTTTGGGTGATCTCTTCAGAATTACGGACTGAACGAAAATTAGTTTTCTAAAACCTGCAACTGGCGATTAAGTAAATTTTGTCATATTTTCTTCAGATTACTACTTTATAGCTATGGAATTATTAAAGCAATTCTGGAAGGTTAAGTTAGTTCGTGCTTTAATTGCTATCATTTCCTTTATAGAACTCTCCCCACAAATATAGTGGAAGGAAATTGGTACTGAAGATAAAAGCTAAATGTGGTTTTTAGCTATTAAGAATGATTTAGTGTTTAGCAACTTAATATTCTTCCCACAGCCCCACCACCGACTGAGAACATAGATCTTTTGATTAAATTGTTTACAAATAGGTATTTTTGAAGGTTGTTTGCATGAATATCCAAGTTGTAAAAGTCAATAAATCTTTTCACAGCTCTAAGAGTGTTATTTATTAATTGGATAAATTGCCAAGTTTTACAAAGCAATTTTAGACTGTTAGATTTACAGTGCATCAGAGCTGATCTCTGTTTACATTTTTTATTATAAGATAAATGTTTATAAACAAATACTAAGACCAAGAATAAGGCTGATAATATATCTGGTAGAAGAAGAAGAGGTACTTAAGAAAAGAAGCTAAATCTCATTTGAAAATGCTCCCAAATTTACAGCTTTTCATTATGTATCATAGTACATTCAAACAATAGATTTTTTCATTGTGTTAATTATTCATTTGTTTTCTTTCTCCCTCTGCAGGTTGTAAGTAACTTGAGTACTTTTGAAAATGGTAATGATATACAGGCTCTAGAAAGAATATCAGCAATATTAAAGCACATTGTAGACAAGCCACTCAAAAATATATAACTACTGTGCCAAATTCAAACACTAGCAAGCACCATTTGTACATTTATGCTAGGTCATATATTATAAATTATATGCTTTTTGTGTTCGCCCCAAGGATGAGTGTTATATTTGAGAGATCCAGCTGTGGTGCTGGTCTTCCTTGGCTGGAATCACAGCACTGTCCTTTCCTACCTGTGTGAGCTTGAGCATGCTATTTAATATTTCTGTACCTCAGTTTTCTGATAAGTAAAAATGGGAAAATAAAGACACCTACTTCAATAAATTAACACATCTAAAGCATTTAGAATGTAGTGAGAAATCTACATTATAATTTTTTGAAAGACATTATTTGAATGAATATCATTAAGAAGTATTAGTTAATATAATTTTTTCTGTTTTCCCCATTTAAGTGAGATAGAGCTTTTTAGACAAATGTATTTTAACTGGTAACCATTCCTCCATTTTCCCAATATTTAAGTACTGTTATGGCTCTCTATCATTCTAAATTTTTATCTAGTGATAATGTAACCTCCATTTTACATTAGAATGCTTTACATATTATTTTCCACTAGCTTTCATTAATGACGTCTTTATTTTTTACTTTAGACTTGCCTAATGATATAGAACATGGAATAATGATTCAAATATTGACATTTATGCTGAGATATTTCATATTTCCTTATGGAAACTTCTTAGAGTTCATAGTGAATTCTGTAGATCAAAATATAATAAATTTGTTTGCCCATTTGTTCACTCATTAATTCATACAGAAAACATAGATTTATTAACTTCTGTTTACTAATCACTGCTAAGTGCTAGGGATGGAACCGTGCATAACACAGATGAAGTCCCTGCCCTCATGAAGCTTGCATTTGGTGGATATAAGAGAGTTAAGGAGAAACCCTCAACATTGTGCTTGGAAATAGGGCCTTTAGGGAAGCAATTAAGGTTAAATGAGATCACACAGGTGGGATCCTAATATTCTAAAAAGTTTGCTGTCCTTATAAGACAAGGAAGAGACACCAGAGTGTTTCTCTCTCTCTCTCTCTCTCTCTCTCTCTCTCTCTAGGTGGGATCATAATATTCTAAAAAGTTTGCTGTCCTTGTAAGACAAGGAAGAGACACCAGAGTGTTTCTCTCTCTCTCTCTCTCTCTCTCTCTCTCTCTCTCTCTCTCTCTCTCTCTCACACACACACACACACACACACGGCCATGTGAGGACCTATCAAGAAAGCAGCCATCCTCAAGCCAAGAAGAGTGCTTTCATCAAGAACCACGCTGACAGCACCTTGATCTTGGACTTCCAGCCTCCAAAACTGTGGGAAAATAAAATTTTTTCATTCAAGCCACCCAGTCTATAGCAATTTTTTTTCTACAGTAACCCAAGCAGACTAATTCAGTCATATTCACGGGAAATATGAACTACAAATTACTTTAGCAATATGATTCATAAAATTATTAGTGTCAGAAGGAAACATTTAATATGACATCCAATGATAAGTCAAAATTCCAGGCAGAATTTTCCAAATCAACCGTCTCACACAGAAAACCTAATCACTTCTTAATAATGACAGGAGATGAAGATTTAGAGCATTTAAGGAAATAATTATTCCCTAATGGTGAAGAATCTGCAGCAAAGATGGTTTTTACATGCTTTGTTTCCAAAGGAGGTAAAAAAAAAGGAAGAGGAGGAGCTCTCCTTAGTAGGTCACCTTTTCACTGCCCCTGGTCCGCTTCATGCCTAGATGCATCCTTAACGAGTCTCACTCTGTGTTCTACCTGTACAATCGTTCACTTGCCTGCATTTTCCGTGGCTTTGTCGCTCATTTCCATCATTATGTTCCCTGGCAACCCTAAATTTCCATTATATCCTATTGTCAGTCAGTGCTGTTTCAGAGGGACTGCTCCTTATGGTGGCCTGTGATTTCATCTTCCCCTGTGGGTATTGCACAGGGGAAGATGAAATCACTTCAGTCCTCATGGAGCAAGAAAGTGTACTGTGCACACTGGAGACAACCCCTCTCAGCAGGAAGTGAGCGGAAGGCTGTCTGGAAGCTCTACTGTCAACACAGCTGCCATCAAAGGTGAGACCTAGAGGATAGCATTTAAGCAGCAAACCAGTCGACCTCTTGCATCGTTGGGATCCTCACACGATCCAGTGTAAGTCCACTCCATGTATTAAATACACTTCAGACATCGGATAGCTGTAGTCGCTTCAAAGGACTTAATAACAAGGGTTAAAAAATATAAGCCACGATCTCCTTTGTTGCAACTGATAATAATCATTATCTACCTTTCCACCACTCTTTCTATATTTCCTTCATCTTTAATCAGTATTTCAGTAGGCCTGGGTTGCTCTTATGGTGGGATGGCCCAGGTCTTTCAGAGGAGCCAAAGGGCAGCAATGACATGGTACATACATTAGGCAAGATGATGTCAGAGGGAGGCAGTGAAAACTTGCCCAGAACTGTTCATTTTGTTCATGGCTGAAACAAGAGATGAAGCAAGAAGATTTGAGTCAGAAAATGAGAGATGTAAGGTATAGAGGACAAGAGGAGGGTGGAGAATCACCTGTAACAATTTGCACCAGGTTTCTTGCACTTTTGTCTGGTCCGGGGATCTGACACAGCCCTGACTGTCCTGAGAAAATGGTAGAGTAGAGGCCAGAAACAAAACTCCAAAGTTATTTTGTATTCGATCCTTCTACAGACCCAAGGGAAGCTGCACTCCAGGCGGTGGCCACTATCTCCATGAAACCCCAGATAAGAGCCTTGGGGGTGGACTGGGTAGAAAGGAATCAGAAGCTGTGCTTCAACAGCTCAACACATATTGATAAGAACCAGAATAGAACTTTCCGGCAAAGTTCCCTTCCACTTAAAGCAAACACAAGGTTAAAATCATTACTATATCATTATGTACTTTCTTTACTTGAGAATGAATGTAGAGCTTTTTCAAAGAAAGATATTTCATAGACAGGATTGAAATGGCCCCATTCTAAAATAAGTGCTGAGAGAATAAAAAGGGAATCCGGGGGGCTTGCAGCCAGCTGTGGAAGAGCAGTGTGGGATATTGTGGATACAAAATAGGTCCAAATGAAAGCCGAATAATGAGACAAAAATCACAATTATCAGCTGATTGGTCTTTCAGATGAAATCAGCAGTAGCTGACATGCCTCCTCATTTTTCTGTCTCCAGGTATGACAGGTTATGTTCCAGAGACCTAAAAATTCTGTTGCAGTTTATAAATCTTTGTCTGGTGATGTTATAAGAAACCCAATGCCTTATGGCTATAAAATATTTAACTTGCCCAGATGCTACCATGAAAAATTTCCAAATTATAAAATGTTTATGTGAACACCACATTTTATTTGTATGTTTTATTATGCAATGAACACAAAATCTCAGGAGTATCTGTAGATGCTTGCTGCAATCCTATGGACATTTTCCACTGTGTGCTAAATTACTGATGTCATTTTCATAAGTTATAAAGTTTAAAACAAATTAGTTTTCTTGTTCTATG
This sequence comes from Galeopterus variegatus, assembly GCF_000696425.1. NCBI lineage: Eukaryota > Metazoa > Chordata > Mammalia > Dermoptera > Cynocephalidae > Galeopterus > Galeopterus variegatus. The sequence goes on from NW_007737984.1 coordinate 45,691, forward strand.
TTCAAACTACTCCATTATAAATTTTAGAGTGTTGCATATTCTTCAATATGGGTCTAATATGTCTCTCCATACCCCTGCCATCCCCTAATTAATTAGGTTCCTAGTTCATCCCCCCCCTTCCTGTCTTGGCTCCTTCTATAATCAATATTTACTTTTGGCTTCTATAATAGTGATTTGATGGAATTTTGTATCATTTTGAGATTCAGAATATCCTTACACAGCTGCCAATCACATACAGAGTAAATCCTGACCCCATTATAACCCAACCCTATTCTACCTTTATTTAGTCTGTGCTTTGAACTACCCAGCCTTTGCGCTCACAACCCACTCAGAATGAGAGAGTGCGTTTGTACAGCTTAGAATGTCTTCTATTCTTTATATGAAAGTCCAGGTTTCACTTTTTATAGCATGAATCAAATTTCAGGCAAGTTCATGAGCTCCTCAACCATACTGCCTGCGTTCACTTTGGTGTTGTTATACAACATTTGGCTGAGATGGCAATTACTTCCCTTCACAACTTACTAGTTTGTCTTACCCCAGCACTTTATGAAAAATCACTCCTCATTGGCTTTGGTGCACATTATGATTGAGAGGCCAAAGAGAAAAAGGCTTATGATTCTTGTGCCTCAGTGGTTTCACTGAGCAATCACTGTGGAATTCTTAGAAAGGAGGATCAAAGTTATGCCTTAATAAATTTGCACATGTAAAAGTCTATCCCTTCAAAACAATTTTAAGCCCAGCATCTCACTGCCTCACCAAAACTTCAGTGAGGGTTAATGCAGGGGTTATTACATAATCGGGGTCACAGGTTTTAAACTGAGACATGCAGAGGCAAATGAAAAATAATATGACCTTTAAGATGCAGTTCTAAGTGGGTTTTGCTCATGTCAGCATCTGCATCCTTATTGTAGCCAAGAGAAGTTTGGGGAAATTATAGTAAGCTGATATTTTATATTGTGTCAGCAATTTTCTAGAGTATTGTATTATGTTATTAACTCATATTGTATCCATCCTTGCTTCTCTGTAAACGTATGGTTATTAGATTTAGAACATTATTAGCATAAATGCAATCTCAAGTAACATGGAAATTAACATGGGAAAACTCAGAATCAACCAAGAAACACTGTTAGCATGGGCTCAGTTGAAACCTTGCCTGTTAGCATAAAGGAACAAGCAAGAGATCAGTGTTCCAGAAATAATAAGACAGCCACACCTGTTCATAGGGAAATAACATTATGCAATGATAAAAAAACAAATGGTACATTGATGACCATTAAAAATGTTCATTACTGCTGCTTCTCCAAGGTTCTTGACTTAAATTTGTGAATTTGTGACATTTTTAGGCAGCCATTATCATCAGGATTTTTTTTTTTTTTACTATTCTGACCCTCTTGTAGGTCTTTACAAAGACTGATTGTCTAAAAGTAAGAATTTAGAAAGTGTAAAAATGATATTTTGTCCTTTATACCATAGCTCAAAATCAGTCTGATACCCACTGACCTTGTCTAGCATTTTGCAGACTTTTCAGAAATGAGATTTTATTATATTGCACTGCACTATAAACCTGATTCTCTTCCCACTATGAGAACAATTTGGCGGAATCCTAAGTGGATAAACTATGAAACTGGAAGCAGATTGACTTATGGTCCCAATGAAGGAAATGAAGAAATTTTTGAGAAATAATTATAATGCCCATCGTGATACTTTTTATTCAACAACAGGGAATATAAGCAGAGAAGTCTGGAAGTGAGAATGTTTTGAAATTATTGAAAAGTCGTGCTTGGTTGAGTTAGTCTCAGAGGTCCGCACAGCAAGAAGTTAGATGACAAAACATATCATGAGGAGAAGGGAAAATAAATAGCTTTCAGAACTTTCAGAAAAATGTTATTTAAGTAGAGAGATGCCTGGCATTTTGGAAACAAAGGTAGTGATAATAATATCAAAATTAGGTGTTATTAAACTGGAAGAATTTTTAAAACAACTTTTCAAAAGTAGTAGCTTTTTAGGTATATGTTATTGAATTGTTGCTTAAGTAGCAACAAAGAACCTCGTGGCTAGTGAGAGAGACACACACACCTCCTGTGGACACAGAACTTTTAAACATGTGAATGGAGCCCTGATGCTCTCTTTAAACATCAAATGACCAAAGAAGGTGCAGCACCATGTATAAAAATTCCTCTAGCTTGGAAAAATTTCCCCTTGATCTTCTTTTTCAACTTCTTTACTTTTCAAAATGATTT
>NW_007737985.1:0-674 GCF_000696425.1 Galeopterus variegatus
TGAATCGATGAGATAGATGACTATTGGGGTAAATTTTCCTTTCCTCCTCCAAGAGTAGGCGTCAACTACCTGGCTCTTTACTTCTGAACATTTGCTCTTCCTGCTCCCACCCCCACTGTCCAGCTGAAGAATCTGGGCTCTCTTGACTGCTGTCTTACACCCATAAGGTGATAGCCTGTTTCATCGCTCCAAACCCATAAGGTGATAGCCTGTTTCATCGCTCCAAAGGGATGGTGCTCTTTATAAAGTTCATGAATGAGCATGAGAGATGCTGCCAGCTTTTGGCTTATTTAAAACTCAGTTTTAGGAAAGGCCAGGTTGAAAGATCAAAGGGAAACAGATATGAAATGTAAAAAAAAGGGAAGCAAGACCTCCTAATCCTCTCTACATTCCTCCCCATGACCCTGTCCCCCACTTGCTACCCATGGGAGGATCACACCCTTTCTGTCACGCTGAATCAGCTGCCCTGACACATACTGGACTCTGCTTCTCCTTCCAGCCTTTCAGCACCAAATACTGGACACACATTCCTTTAGAGCCTGCGGCAGCTGCTGCTTCATGCAACAAGTGTCTGCACATTGCAGACGCGCATCACGGTCCACCAAGAGTGGTGGAACGGGTTATCGCAGATCAAATTCCTGTAGCAGCCACTTCCTCTCCTTATCAGGGAATCG
>NW_007737985.1:2267-3022 GCF_000696425.1 Galeopterus variegatus
TTCCTTGCTAAGCGATTTAATAACAATTTCCCTAAATACACTGGGTGGGGCACAGCAAAGCCGGTGCCCATGGTGAGGAGGACAGAATAAAAGTGGGAACCAAGGTAGCCCAGAGCAGGGTGTCAGGGTCTGAGCAGGTGAGGAGGGTTTCCATATGGTGGGAACAGGGCCATGGTGGGCGACCAGAGTCTGAGCCTGGTGATGAAGGCGTCCACCTGGGGGAAGGGGTATTCGTGGCAATGGAGGATTGGATGCTTGCAGGCTGATTGATCAAATAAATAAATATATTTATTAAATATATTTATTAAAGATAACAGGAGCCAGATTCCTCACTGTCAGACAAGGGAGTTACAAATATGGAAAGTGAGAAACTAAAATGAACCCTGCTATTAAATTTAAATTGGAGATATTGGTGTGAACTATGGTTTTCACTAGATATAGGCATGAATGATATATAATAAATCGATAACTTATCAATAAATACATATATAATGTTACACTCTTGCATCTATATCTGTTTCTATATATTTCTAAATATGTATAAATGTATGTATGTATTATGTATATTCATGCACATGTTCCCTAGCTCTGTCCACTGAGAAGGCCTGAAAGCAGAGCTATGCCAATAGCAATGAGCACATCTGGAGCCCAGGCCTTGGCTTCTGAATGCCCTTCACTAGTAAAGGGAACCAGTGCTTCTCAAAAAAAGTGGCTGATTCCAGGACTGGAGCAGGGAAATTACAAGGTAAGCTTGG
>NW_007737985.1:4925-34198 GCF_000696425.1 Galeopterus variegatus
GAAGCTAATTACCTCTGTTGCTCAGTTTTCATCTTAATGCAGTGAGCAGGTTGGAACAGACCTCTTGGTCTGAGTGTCATCACTGATACAGGAACAGGTTGGAACTGTTGCTGGCCCCCCTGAGAATCTTTTTCTCTATGGCAGCTGTCATTGAAAATGTGTCTGTGCGTGTATGCACGTGTGTGTGTGTGCACATGTGCGTGTGTGCGTGTGTGTGTGTATGTGTGTGGCAGTGATAGGGAGAAAGGAGTGGTGTGGGGACCCGGCAAGGGCAGCCATTTGATGATATCTTCTAGCTCTAACATTCTAACCTTCTCCAATTTCTTTTTGGAGTAAGGTTTGAATTCCCACGTGCAAGATACAGAGCAACTCTCAGACTCAATTTCTGAGTTTGAAAATACAGTATTATAATTTCATAATACTGACTTTTGTAATACACTGTGTAGAGTGGGTAACTAAATCAATCACGGAATCAGATTTTGAGCGAGTTACAAACTTTATCTGAATCTCAGTTTCCTCATCTGTAAATTAAAATTAATAATAATGATGATGAGAATTTAATAAAATGATATATGGCAAGAGGGTAGCAGGAGAGTGGATTCATAGTGAACATTCAATAAATTGTCACTGTTATGATTATTATTTGGTTTGAAAGGAGGCACAGAAACAATAGTTGTAGAGCCTTCAATAAGTTACATAACCTCTAATGCTTTTTTCAATGCAAAACACATATTTAATAAACTATTGAAAGCCATTGTCCTCTCCCGACAGAGGAAGCTAAACCCGATGGCTTTAGTAGCTTGGCGTTGAGGGAGGGATGCAGTGGTCTGTTCTCACCATGGCTCTCCTCTCTGTCTTCCTGGTCAGTTGCTCAGAAGGAGGAATGTGTTTTATGTGAGTGAGGCAGGTGATTCCAAGGAAGTCCTGGAGTGACCAGATACTGAATCAAGCCAGATAGAGGCAAAGGGAATATTTGAGATGAAAGGTTTGAAGTACACAGAGAGCAGGTTCTGGCATGATTCCTGACAGTAAGAGGGAGTGGCTGTCAAGCCCTGCGGGCGTGGGCTGGGGAGGGGAGCTTAGAGGTGGATGTTGAGGGAAGGCACAGAGCTTGCCCTGCAGAGGCAGACCCTGGCAAACTCTGGAGTGTTTTTGAAGAGCTGGTAATTGTATCTCTGGAGGTCCGGGACCTCTTCGACCACATATCCAAGTTCCAGTGTTGAATCGCTGGGGCAGTTCACTGAGGAGCAATATGGAGAGTTGGATGAGGGATGCATCTGAGCTTTAACACATCAAAGGCAGCAGTCCTCCAGCCTCAGGTCCGTCTGATGTTTTCTTTTTGCAGGCACAGTTCATGTACAGCTGCTTCCTGGAGGGTGGGAATAAACCTGCCCCCTACCACCACCACCATATTGGTGCAGGTGAATCCAGGTTCTGTGAGTTTCAGAGGAAACGAATTCACAAAAAACAAAAGTGTGTTCATGTGTGTGAGATGGGTGGAGGAATCCCACATCTGTGTGTGAACCTCTGTCTACACACAGCCACCTCTTCCTGTCTTCTGCAGGCCTCCTGAGTCACAGCCCTTCCTTCCCAAAGATTGGCTCTAGTTTGCCTTATAAGGCAACACTGAGGCTTCTAATTTCTCTTTTTAAGGCTATAGGAAGTTGAAAGAGCAGGTGCCCAGGGGTTGGCCCAGGGTCCCATTTCCACAGTGACTCAGCAAGAGTCATCTCCAACAACAGGCGCCAGTGAAGATGGTCGTTCTTCAGCAGCCTTTCTGTGGCAGACAATGGAGGGGTTGCTCAGTGCTGCGCAGCGGGCTTGCCGTCCCCGGGGCCAACCGACCACAATGCCCTGGTCTTTGAAGTTCTGTCAGGAGGCTTCTTGTGGGTGACACAACAGGAACCAAGAGAGCTGCTATGGGCATGCCCTTGACATCTTGTCCATCAACCCACCTAATGTTCCCAGAAGTCCCACTTTGCCAGTGATGACCCAGCCGTTTCCCATCCAACCCCAGTTGCCCCATCCACAAAACGATAACCTTGTTTGTCCCCATTTTCGCCATCTCTGATTCATGAAAACAATTGCCCTGGTGAAGGGGATGGATTGGACAGGAAACCTGGGGTTGTGGATACCATCCAGAAGTGAGATGAAGATGATGACATTGGGAGGAGAGGAAAGACAGATGTGAGATATCCCAAAAAGGAAAAAGGCACAGGCTTGGTGACTACCTACATAGTGAACCAAGATGACAGGCTCATAAAAGAGGACACCAAGTATTCGAAAGTAGGAATGATGGTCCTGCATACATTTTCCTGCTGTTACTTTGCATTTTAGTTTTCCCTTGTTTTTATTCCTTCCAGATAGTGGACAGAAGAGAAATCTTGACATGGGAGAACATGGGCTCTGCGTCCTCCCCGTATGACCGCACTGACTAAAGAAGCCATCTCACCTCTCTGTGATTCACTTTGTCATCTATAAAATGGAGAGAGAGCACCTTTTTCACCTACTCCAAGGGAAATAATGAAAACGAAATGTTTGTAAGCCCCCCGTATGACCGCACTGACTAAAGAAGCCATCTCACCTCTCTGTGATTCACTTTGTCATCTGTAAAATGGAGAGAGAGCACCTTTTTCACCTACTCCAAGGGAAATAATGAAAACGAAATGTTTGTAAGCTAGGCAAAATAAATGTAAGATATTACTTGCAGATAGTTGCAACTTCATCCTGCCCAGCAGATTCATTCTCCTTTCCTTTGTGCCTCTTACCACGTCTCTCAAAAAGCACCCAAAAGGGCCTGAGTTGCACCTGCTTTGCTCCTACACCCACCTTGTGGTCACTGTGTGAATGGCGTGCTACAGTTAACAGATGGTAAGCAGAAAAAAAAGAGGAAAAATTGACCTGGCAAATTTACAAATAGAAAATCATTTGTTAATTCTTCCCCAAATCCGTTAATAAACTCAATGCCTTGCCAATCAAAATCCCTTAATAAGATGATTCTAAAATTCATGTGGAGAAATACAAGGGGTTCATGGAAAGATTCACATTATCTTTTAATTCTATTTTTTCATGTACTTTTTGAAGTACTCTCATAAATGAGCAAGAGTAGCAAGACAAAATCTATAGCTACAAGAACTGTGGAATTGTCTCAAGAATAGATGAGTAGATCAATGTAACACAATGGAAAATCTAGAAGCACATCTGAATATACAGGAATCTCGTATGCAATGAAGGCAATATTTCAAATCAGTCAGGAAAATAAATTGATAAATGACATTGAAACAATGGGCTGTCTATTAAACCTAAATCACAATTCACAAAACTAAATCCTAAACGAATTATAGACCTAAACTTTAAAACTATAACTATATAGTATTAAAAGAAAATATTTGGGTGGTAAAAAAGGCTTGTAAACAAAAAAGATTTTTATAAATAGCCTTTTAAATGGCTGATATAATTGATTACATCAAAACAGGAAAATTCTGTGCAATAAAAGACCATAAACAAAGTTAAAAGAGCAAAGTATAAAAATAAGCAATTAGCATAAGAAAAGCAAATGGTCGGTAACTTATAAAAAAGACGTAAATATTCACTAACAATCAGGAAAATGCAAAATAAAACAACAGTAAAGCAATCTTCATTAATTATATTGACAAAAGTTGAAAATGTTTCTGCAGGTGAATAGGGGAATTACCCAATAAACTATGTTATATCTATACTATGCAATTACTATGCACAAATGCAGATGGATAAAATAGATCTCTGTGTATGACATAGCACAATCTCTAAACACACTGAGTGTAAAACATGTTGAAATAAAATATAGACAGTTTGATACTATTTATGTGAAACATAGAAGCACTACAGATTTTGTATGGATGTGTGTGGGCATGCACATCTGTGCATGTGTGTGCATGCATACAAAGGGTTCTTTTAGGTACCTGCAAACAGAACATGGTGGTCACCTTTGGAGAGAAGACTGTGATTGAGGTGCTGTTCAAAAGGGACTTTGGCCTTACTGTTCATGTTTTAATGTTTCAATAGGGTCCATTATTTGTGTAATTAGAAATTTATTTAAAGAAGAAAATGATTAATGCAACAGATGGCATTTTGCAAAGATAGCCACAATAATATCTCCAATTCTAACTGCTTTGGCAATATGACCTTGCCATGCCCCATCAACTTTTAATGTCAGAGCCAGCATCCAAAGCCACACAGTGTGATGACATCCAAGCTCAAGCCCCTGACCACTATCCAATGCTGTGCTGATTAATTAATCCCTACAATGATCCTATTAGGTAATACTACTGGTATCCTCTTTGTAAAGAGGAAGCTAAAGTTCATATGAGAAATGCAAATTACATACAAGTAGAAAGAAAAACAGAAAGGAACGAAGGGAGGGAGGGAGGGAGGGAAGGAGGAAGATTTTATGGAGAAATATTCAATCTCATCAATAATCAAGGAAATAAAATCGAAAGGAGATATGATGTCATACCTGCTAAATGACAAAAATAAAAAATAAAAATAATAGTTATTACTGTGAAATTTGTATATTCATACACTGTGAGTGAAAGTGAAAATTGGTTTGATACTTTAGAAAGCAATTTGGCAGTGTATGACACATACATAATGTGATTAAATATTTTGACATGGATCTACTTCTGGGAGTTTATCATAAGGAAATAATACGAAACAATGACACTTTTTTTGCCCAAAGGTGTTCATTGAAATGCTATGTGGATAATCTTAAAAATTAACCTATTTTCTATCAGAATATGAGTGATTAATTGAAATATATAATAATAAAAAATTCAGGGCACATGTTCATTTATAGAAACTATGTCAATAGATGAATTCACACGGGAAAATACCAGGAGATTTTACAAAGGAATAATCACAGCATGTGAGAGTACTAGGGTCAACTTTATTTTCAAGATGCTTAGTAATGCTGTCATTCTATTGTTCATTTATAGAAACTATGTCAATAGATGAATTCACACGGGAAAATACCAGGAGATTTTACGAAGGAATAATCACAGCATGTGAGAGTACTAGGGTCAACTTTATTTTCAAGATGCTTAGTAATGCTGTCATTCTATCTAAAAATTACTTTTAAAAGGACAAAACTGTTTTGATGTTGCTTGTCCACCTGCTAGTGTCTTTTCCTAAATAGCAGTTTTTGCCTGAAAGAGTCGGAGTCAGGAAATTTCACCGTATAGTCTGGCACAAAAGAGGTGATGTTGCTTGTCCACCTGCTAGTGTCTTTTCCTAAATAGCAGTTTTTGCCTGAAAGAGTCAGAGCCAGGAAATTTCACCGTATAGTCTGGCACAAAAGAGATTTCTTCCCACCTTCTTAGTGTCCAGGCAATAAAGTGTCCGGGCCAGGCTGGAGCTCCTGTGCCCACCGCAGGGAAGAGTCAGGCTGGAATGTCCACGATCCCTGCCATGAGTGTCTGACATTCTTCATCACCAAGGCTTGTATGCTGGCGGCTGAGGTCCTTGACAGTTGGGTAATCTGCAGTGGAGTTTAAAGCCAAAATCTGCACTTGAATGATTCTGTTATCTAGATTGAGGATTAACACCTCTATTGATTTGATTTAGAAAATGGCTCAGAAATCCCCCTTGACAAGCTCTCCTTTTATCAAAAAACCACTCCGATCTCACCCACTTAGCAATTTGCAGTAAGTGCCTGTGTTAACTGAAATGAGGTAGATTCAGAGTCTGTTCACTCTGCCCAACCCGAAGAGACAAGTTAGCAATAACTCAAGCCTCCCAACCCCCCGAGGATCAGACTAGCCCCTCACAGAACCCAGACTTCCATTTATCACCCTCATCACCTGGAGATAGCAGGTGCCCACACCTCACTCTCAGAGGCTTCCAGTCCCATCTCCACACGAGGGCTAGAATGGGTTTTACAAAGACCCTCTGGTGACCTCCAATTGCACAGATGATGGAAAATACCCCTGCCCAGCTATAAGGCCCTGCCCAGCCTGGCCCTGGCAGCCTCTTCAGCAGCATACTTATTTGTACATGTCCCAACCTCTGCTGGGGACACTCTCTTCCCCCTCCCCTAGGGTGTCCTACTTGTCCTGGCACTAGGCTTTTGGCACTAAAAATCGCACATCTTTGGGAACCTCTTGTTCCAGGCAAACCAAAACAGTTGATCAAAGTACTTCCCTTCCCCAGCCCATACTCGTAACCAGCCACACTCATGCTTCTGAAATGTCTTAGCCCAAAAGCCACTTCTCAGTGAGGCCGTCTCCTCCCCACCACTCCCCATATCTAAATTGGGTCCTGATGCTATTCTCTCTCATGACACTCTTTTCTTTTGCTTAAAGGCACTTTTTAATTATTTACTCCTTCATTCGCAATTTTTTATGAGTATCTCTGAGGTGCTATGCATTGTATTACGGACTGGGGATAAAGCTGGAAGCAAAGTAGACAAAAATTCCTATCATCGTGAAGCTTACATCCTGGTAAAATACATAGGTAAAATACAGGATGTGTTAGGTTGTGATTAGTGTGCCAAAAAATAAAGCAGGAACAGGGATAGAAATGTCAGGAGTGGGATGCAGTTTGCCAGTTTAGATGGAGTGCCCAGGGAAAACATAATTGAGGTCACATTTTGATAAAGACCTAAAATATGAGGGAGCAGGGAACAAGGATTCCTAAAGAAAAATGTTCCAGACAGATGGAACAGAATAGGCAAAGGCCCTGAGCAAAAAACAGCAACAAAGCAAGAGTGGCAGGAGCTGAGGGGTGAGAGAAGAAACAGCAGGAGGTGAAGGCAGATAGTGGATGTCTGACCCTGCAGGGCCTCGTAGCTCATGTGCCTTGTGTGGCTTTTATGCTGAGTGAGATGGGAAGCTTTACCCAGTTTGGATCAGTGGAGTGACATGATCTGCCTTATGATTTAACAGGGCCCTCTGCCGAGCACCTGTTAGGAGGCTTCCAAAACATTCTGCGTAAGGGACTGGGGTGAACTAAACAAGAGTAGTAGTAGTAGAGTTGATGAGAAGTTACTTAATTCTGTACATATTTTGAAGGTAGCACTAGAATTATTTTCTGATACATTAGATATAGGTGGGAAATAGAGTCAAGGTGACTCCAATGTCATTGGCCTGAGTGAGTAGAGGATTCCATTCAGAACACCTGGAGTTCAGTTTCGAACAAGTTGATTTTTACTTAATTAGATACAAAGCAGAGAATTAAACATGAGTCTGGAGGTCAAGAAAGGGACCTGGGCTGGAAGTGTAATCTTGAGAATTGTCAGAACAGAGATTATATTTAAAGCCATGACACTGGATGAAATCACTAAGTGAGCTAAACATAGACAGAAAAGAGGAAAGATCCAAGGGCTGAGGTCTAGGACACTCCTACATTTGGAGATTGGGAAGATGAATGGGAGGAGTTCTCAGAACGGTAGGAGCAAGCCAGGCAGGTGTGATGTCCTGGAGGCTTACTGAAGGGGTAGAGGGGCTCAGCTGAGTAAATGCTGCTGGTTGGTCAAGTAGGAGGAGAGCTGAGAATTGACAATTGCATTTGGTGTATGGAGGTCATTAGATTTGTTAAGGGCAGTTTCAGTAGAGTGTTTGAGATTAAGCCTGATTGGAGTGGGTTCAAGGCAGATGTGAAGGAGACAGTATGGGCCACTCTTTCAAGGGATTTTTCTCTAAATGGAAGGAGAGAAAAGGGATAGTGCTTAGGGTGGGAAGTGCTGTCAGCAGAAGAATTTCTTCTTGCTTTATTCCTGTCATTATTGTCACTTTATTTTCTTTGAACATAGGAGACATAACAGCATGTGTTTTTGCTCACAGGTATAATCCAGAATGGAAGTGAAATGGAAAATGCAGGGAAGAGAAATTGATTAAGATAAAGATGTGTGTAAGTGGGAGAGAAAAAATGGGATCTAGAACCAAAGCAGAGGTGGACCTGAGCTAGGACACACAAAGCCAGTCATTAGAAACAGGAGAGAAGTTAGAATCTACATGCACAGATGCTGGTAGGTGGGTAGGCATGGAGGCAGAAGAGTATGGAAGTTCTTTTCAGACAGCTTCTATATTCTTGATGAAATAAGGAGCAAGGTTCATCAATCAATGTCCAATTTGGAAAACACGAAACATTCTTAAGCAGAGAGAAGTTTAATGGAAGGAACTGGTTGTGAAGGGTTGGAAGTGCTGAAGAAGCCAATGGAAGAAGGGTGTTCACTGTAAGGGGACCACTGCTAATGCTGAGCAGGAGCCACCCCCTCTGTAGGTGTTGGAAATGCTCACATGTCTGGAACCTGCAGTTGCCTACAGGAAGCTGCCACTGCCATAGCCAGAGTCAGGAGGACATCTCCCTTCCTCCTGCTTTTTAATCTGTGTCAGGGCCTCCTGCTGGCAGAAGCTAACCAGAAAGTAGCTAGCAACAGCCTGGGAAATGTAGTTTTAAGACTTCCTTCCCCCTGCAATCCAAGAAAGATCTTGGAAAACCAGGAATGGAGCAAAGTACCACAAACCACACAAGGTCATCACTTGAGAATAAGGATGGGGAGAAAGTGTTGAAGGCTTAGGAAGAGAAATAAGGCATGCAATAATTGTATGGCAGAGGAAGAGTATGACTGGACTTGAGGAATACAGCGTGACTGCCTGTGAGTTTTAAGGCCACATTAGAGGTAAGTGAACGTGAATTTAAAGTTAGACCACTCAGCATGGCTGTGGGTTCCTCAGCCATCAAACAGGAAAAGAAGTGATTTAATTAAGAGAGTTCACCGAAGCAAGGGTGGGGAAAGGGAGTTGAGGGTGCATTCAAGGGAATGATTATAATAACTGGCCACAGAATTTCAGCTGGATAAGGAAGGACATGAAGATGTAGAGAACAGAAAGACCTCTTTAAGTGCTAGGTTACTATCTACTCCACAAACAGAATTCCTTGTGATCGAGGACCAGATCTATCCAGCTCACCACTGTAATCCTGGCACCTAGAGTTCTGCCTAGCACCCAGTAAGAACTCCAAAAACATTTGTTAGATGAAAGACCAATTGAATGAATGGAAGAGTGTGTTCAATGCCATATCCCTACTAGGCTGTCAACGCTATCAGGTCAGGGACCACGTCTAACTTGTTTATTTCTGTCTTGTCCCTACTATCATAGTGCCTGGCACATTGGAGATATTCAAGTGGATTTACTAAAATGAAACAAATTGAATCAATTTGAAAGGCAAAAAAAGGAAACTCAGCAAGCAAAAGCAGATTTTGTCATGAAATGTACAGGGCAGGCTGTGTAGGACCTGTACATGCCAGCCAAAAGAGAGAGGGAACAAATTAAGGCCTGGTGGTAATCAATATCAGCCAGTAAAATGCCAAGTTCAAGTTCAGTGTGAGCAGATGTTACAATTCCCGACCTGTCTAAGCTGAAGAAACAAACAGAGCTATGGCAGCATCAGATCAGGCAGGGGCCATTCTTGGTGTAGGTAAAGACATGTGAAGAAAATATAACAATCACAGAATTTCAGCTGGATAAGGAAGGACATGAAGATGTAGAGAACAGAAAGACCTCTTTAAGTGCTAGGTTACTATCTACTCCACAAACAGAATTCCTTGTGATCGAGGACCAGATCTATCCAGCTCACCACTGTAATCCTGGCACCTAGAGTTCTGCCTAGCACCCAGTAAGAACTCCAAAAACATTTGTTAGATGAAAGACCAATTGAATGAATGGAAGAGTGTGTTCAATGCCATATCCCTACTAGGCTGTCAACGCTATCAGGTCAGGGACCACGTCTAACTTGTTTATTTCTGTCTTGTCCCTACTATCATAGTGCCTGGCACATTGGAGATATTCAAGTGGATTTACTAAAATGAAACAAATTGAATCAATTTGAAAGGCAAAAAAAGGAAACTCAGCAAGCAAAAGCAGATTTTGTCATGAAATGTACAGGGCAGGCTGTGTAGGACCTGTACATGCCAGCCAAAAGAGAGAGGGAACAAATTAAGGCCTGGTGGTAATCAATATCAGCCAGTAAAATGCCAAGTTCAAGTTCAGTGTGAGCAGATGTTACAATTCCCGACCTGTCTAAGCTGAAGAAACAAACAGAGCTATGGCAGCATCAGATCAGGCAGGGGCCATTCTTGGTGTAGGTAAAGACATGTGAAGAAAATATAACAATTACAATCCTTTGAAGTTGTTACAACAAGCAAACGGAAAGGACATTGTTGGGTGGGAGGGGGGAGAGGGAGGAGGGAGGTAGGTTTCGGTGATGGGCCATAATAATCACACACATTGTATATCGACAAAATAAAAATTTAAAGGAAAAAAAAAAAAGATACTGTTAAGAGAATGAAAAACTGAGCCACAAATTGGGAGGAAGTATTTGTAAAACACACATGTAATAAAAGACTTGCATCCATTAAAAAAAAAAAAAAAAACAGTATATAATTTTACTTTACCAAATCCCAAAATGAATTTTAATCAAAGACCCCTACTGGGGTCTGAATTCCCATTTGGTCCAGCCAAAATTGCTAGTCAAGTTCTTTTCCAAAACGTTAGAGGTGGGGAGAAGGGTCTTAAAGGGAGTGGAGAATTATACTGAAATGCTGTCAGATCTCATTGCCAGGAGGTGAGTACACAGTGGAGAATATTACGCCTAATTCTATGTCTAAACCAATAAAAATAAATAAATAAAATAAATAAATAAAGACATGTGATACCAGGGGCAAATGAATGAAGCCCGACTCAAAGTCCAGGCTCAGGATTTGGAACTAAGAGTTGATGAGCAAAACAAACAACCCTTTCTCCCAACAACTCTCCCAACTCCAAACCGACTCCAAGCCAAGCAGATATTACTGTCAACTGGGCTGTCCTCTAAGACAGGAAGAGCTAGATCCAGCCTCAGGGGAGCCTGAATGTGCTGACAGGTAAGGAAAAGCTGGGTGGGAGCCACAAGAAGTTCCTTTTGAGGTGATGAAAATGTTTTCAAACTAGATAGAAATGGTGGTTGCACAACTTTGTAACTGTACTAAATACCAATGAACTATCACTTCAAACTATTTAATTTTTTTAAGTGAGTTTCACTCCTATGAAAAAAATCAGCTATCTCTCACTGCATGCTAAATGGTCTGACACATGAATACAATTGACATGTATTACATTACACAATTTTCAGGGGTCAGGAATTCAGGAGGGCTTAGCTGCATGGTTTCAGTTAAGATGTTGCCCAGGGCTGCTGTCATCTGAAGGCTTGACTGGGGCTGGAGGATCTGCTTACAAGATGTCTCCTCACATGGCTGTTGACAGGAAGCCTCAGTTTCTCACTTAATAAACCTCCCTATGAGGCTGCTTGACTGTCTCACACATGGCAGCTGGCTCCCCAGAGTGAGTGATCCATAAGAGTACAAGGCACACTGTCTTTGATGAACTAGCCTAGAACGTTCCACACTGTTACTTCATAATATCCCACTAGTTGTACAAGTCAGGCCTATTCAGTGTGGGAGGCACCTATACAAGGACATGAATTCCAGGAAGCAAGGATCAGCGGGAGTCATCTGGAAGGCTGTTTACCACACCCCCTTCTCCCTTACATAAGAGGTAATGATGTGTTAATGCATCACCCACTCAGCCTGAACCTGACTCCAAAAGTGGAGAACAGAAGGCAGCCATGGGAACACAGGATAGAAAGCACAGGAAACACTGCACATGAATAGCATGTATGTGGGGAATTGTGCAGATCATGCCTGAGGATTGCACAAGTTTTGTCATGCAGATGTCGTCTGATGAAAAACTAATCCTAAAACAATTTCCTGGGAACCCAAGTTTTTTTTCATCACCTTTTGAGATGATGAAAATATTTTGGAACTAGATAGAAACAGTGGTTGCACAACTTTATGACTGTACTAAAAACAGTCTTAAAAGTACTCTCTTAGGAGAGTCTTTGAGGCAGGACTCTCCTAAGTAATTGGAATATTGATCCCTGATAACAAGACACCTAACTCAATGAGGATGTCACAGTGAACTAGGGAAAAGCATCTTGTCACCTCCCCTTGTCTCCCAGTTTCCCTTCATGGGTTACTACATGCCAGCACGCAGCTTCCCCAACAGCTCCTAGGCCTGCCCTGCTGCTCAAGACCAAGGCCATTTCTCTGAAATGGCAGCTTTGCCAGGGTGACAACTCTCAGAGACCAGAAGCTACTCCAACACAACTACAGGCATGTTTGTTTCATCTTGTGAGTCAGCTCTTCCAAGATCCTGCCTCAATCCAATTGCTGAAACTTAGCCAGATTAATAACATTTTGCAGAAATCTTGACTTGGGTATAACACTGCTTGGAGGCATTCATGGAAGTAAGGGATCCAAATACTGGTCACTTCTCATTTGGAAAGAAACAAATGACCAGGTTGTTTGAAGTTTTACTGAAATAAAAAGTTTAGTAATAAGAGCTTTCAGCTTTGTAAAAGACAATCAGCTGCCTAACAAGATACGACGTACTGTGGATACTGGCTGCCAATTTACTTGGAATGAACTTCAGGAAGAAGTGGGATGAATCACACAATTGGAGGTTGGGTGGGCAGAGAGATAAGATAAGCAGCTCAGGGTAGATATGAGATGCAATCAGATGATGTTTGCTGCAAGATAGTGCCTGCTCAGAGGTGCTTGCTCTGGAGAAAATATGAGGGTCTGGGATCTAGGAAGGAAAAAAGAAAGGTCAGTGGGCACAGTCAAGGAAGCTGAGCGAGAAAGGGAAGAGATAACAGGCGCATTGTGGGATCAGGGCAGTTGGTGTGTCCTGGGAAATGGGATCCCAGGTTCGTGGATGTATGTAGGAATCAGGAGGTGATAGGGGCTGAGAAGAGAAAGTCAGAAGGGTAGAAGAGGTGGGGGAGTGGGTTGGAAACAGCCAGAGAAAACAAATGAATATAATCATATCTGTATATGGGAATATAAAACAAGTGGCACAGGCGTGAAGGCCAGATGCACTGTGTATCAGACTCTGTGGAAAGAACTAGTTAAAGACAACCAAATGAAACAAAACGAGAATACCAGAAGAGTTTGTTTGTAGGCTATAATGTCATGATTATATTTTTCACTTGCTGAGTGATTAGAGAAGAAATAGAAGTCCATGGAGCATGAGCAAAGCTTTATTAATTAAAAAAAATTATTCCTCAGTTGTGATTCTCACTGACTTCTGCAAAGGTGGAAAGACTAGTTAAACTGCGGTACCATTACATGGATGAACATGGAACTCTGCTGTCCAGGATGAACCTAGAAAATGTTAAACAAGGATGAGGACAGTTCTGGTTTACAGCAGGCAGTAGGTACATTAAGGAGAAAAGCAAAGCATTTTTAGCAAACGCCAAGCAGGACAAGGGATCCGGCCAAAGAAGTCTTGCTCTTGCCAAAGGTTCCAGGATGCAAGATAAAAGGCACACAACTCTGCAGATGTCTGGCTTACGTTCTCCTTTTTCTTTACCCCCTACCCTCAAATCCATGGACAAAAATATTAATGACGTCTCTCTGCTAACCTTATGAGTGAACTATAGTTGCAGTTTGTAAAGAGGGCCATTTTTTCTTGTTGTACATGCTATTCTGTTCAGGTTTTAATTGTCTTCCTCATTCACATTGTCATTACATACTTGATTTCATTATTTGCCATTATATTTAACAAACATTTACTGTACGCTGACTATGTACCAGGCACTGCTAAGTACTTCAGGGGTTAATGGAGATGAATAACATGCCACTTAATTCATTCACTTAACAAGTATGCTCGTGAGCACCTACGCTCTTTTGGGTATTGTTCTAAATATTAGATATTCGAGCTACAGCAGAGAATAAAACAAAGGCTCTGACCTTATGGAGTTTACAGTCAAGTGGCATCAATATGCAATTTGACCACCTTATGAGACAACTACACAATAGATACAACAACAAAGAATGTAAGTAGCAAACATAAATCATAAGAAGAGAACTACGATGTTTCCAAAGAAGAAATCACACCTGGCTAGAGATGAAGGGGTGGGGGAATGGGAGGCACTGTTGGAATTGAGCTAGAAGAAGGGATAGGAGGAGGCAGTAGGGAAAGGAGTCTCGAGGCATGAACCAAGCAATGGAGTGAGCAGAGCACAGGCTACATATGAGCAAGAGTGGAGAGCCAGATTTGGTTAGTATCTTGCTTAGGTTGGAAATACATGGAAGACAGGGAGACAAAGGTTAGACATGGCCAAACGTGGAAATCTTTGGATGACTTTTGAGAAGCAAAGTGACAGGACTAGGAGAGTTTTTTGGCATGGATTGGGAGAAAGAAGAGAGCATGTGGGGCAAAAGAGAGGTGATTCCCAAACTTTCAATGCTCATTCCTTAATTAGACTCCATAGTTTGAATGTATTCCTGTTTGCACATGGTCTTTCCAGAACTAAATGCAGATTTGAATATGTGGCTGAATCATTATTTATTAGCAAACTTACATAACAGTATCTTAAGAAGTATTTAAACACCATTATAATAATAACTAGACTCCATAGTTTGAATGTATTCCTGTTTGCACATGGTCTTTCCAGAACTAAATGCAGATCTGAATATGTGGCTGAATCATTATTTATTAGCAAACTTACATAACAGTATCTTAAGAAGTATTTAAACACCATTATAATAATAACTTCATTTAATAATAGCCTCATTTACATGAAACATTCTATTGTAAGGTTATTCCAACATTATGCCATTAATCACCAGAGACCCCAATAAATTGAAGAGTGTGACCCTAGAGCCTGGTCCTACAGGAAGACATATGAGGGGGATTGGATGACTGTCCTCCATACAGATGTCAGGTAAGGAGGGACCTCAGAGGTGGAGAGGTTGTTCACCTCATCATGGCTTCTGACTTCTTGAGGCCTGATCTCCACCCCTCTTTTCAAACCCTAGACTTCTTTTTGTTTGGATTCTTATCTGAGTCCTGCTTCTTTTTCAGACCTTTCCAAAATTGGAAACTCATTTGGGAGCATCTTCTGGGTCTCCCTCTATGGTGCAGCTGCCTTCCCTCTTGGTCCCTTCACTCCTTGCACCTGGTCTTAGGGCAAGAGGAGTGGCACTTGGCTGGCTGAGACGTGAATGAGTACTGGTCCCCCTCTGCATGGAGAGAGACTCCAGAAAAATTAGCTGCTTGGCACAGTTATCCAAAAAGCAAAAAACTGTAGATGGGAAAATGAAAGCAGAATATTTGCTCCTCAGCACTCTTGCTCTTTTAATATACAGCTAAAAGTTAACGTGTCCCAGAAGGCAGCACAATTTGAGGGGGAATGCACATATTTGGAGCCTTTGAAGTCCATAGACTTCAGTTCAAATTTTGACTCTGCACTGATAGATCTGTTTAGCACAGAGTTAGTCTATGGACTGCATGTTCTCATCTGTGAAATGGGTTAACAATCACTTCTCCTCTTCACCCATCTAGTTGGTAATAAGGAGCAAATGAAATCATGACTACAAAGGTGATTTGTAAGTTTTAAAATGTGTTATGAAGGGCTGGCCCGCTTGGGAGTGCAGCGGCGCTCCCGCCGAGGGTTCGGATCCCATGTGGAGACCGGTTCCCGCTCACTGGCTGAGCACGGTGCGGGCGCAACACCGAGGGTTGCAATCCCGTTACCGGTCAGTAAAAAAGACAAAAAGGAAAAAAAAAGTGTTATGAATATATATAATTACATTTCCTTTTGATTTGCTGCAACTCACAATCCTTCCTGTTTTCTCTCCTGGTGATTTCTGCAAAGTTTTCATTAGAGGATTCACACTACATTTTAAGATCCCTTCGGGCTTGCAAATTTGATGACCTCTATAAAGTTTCTCATAAACTCCCGGGGCTTACAAATAAAGGCTTTAACTTTTATTTCTTCTCCATTCATACTGCCTATTTAGTGACAAAGCCTGCCATTTTGTTAGTCTCTGAATGTCATTCATTTAATGCATTTTATTTATTCAGTCAGTAACTATTGAGTGTGTGGTCTGTGCACGATGTTTTCAAAGTGCTAAGAGTAATAGAGATATGAGTATGATGTTATCTGAGTCCTGGGTAACCTGGTAATCCCCAAAGGCCATCTACATGATGTTCCCGTGGCCAATTTTCATCAAAGAGTAATAGAGATATGAGTATGATGTTATCTGAGTCCTGGGTAACCTGGTAATCCCCAAAAGCCATCTACATGATGCTCCCGTGGCCGATTTTCATCCAGCACTGCGAGGACTGAGCTGCCCGTCTTCCCTCCTTGGATCGCCCCAGGGCCCAGAGGTGGATGTTGAAGAACTGAAATGAGGTCAGTTTGGTGGGTGGGCAGAGGGCAGGCGGTGCAGGGCCAACCATGTGATTTGGGGTTTAGATGAAGAGCTGGACCAGGTTGCTTTGCAATCAATCCAAATTATAGTTCAGTCTGTCTATTCTGTCTTCATAAGGTTTTTCTAAACCACCCCTACTGTTAGAAAAGAACCTTTCAGGAACTGAGAAGTAGAAACAGTGAGGTCACTGATTTTCTATCAGACAGTTTTGTGGCATGTGCTGTTTGCGGTTCTTACCTTAGTTGTTAAGGTCATAGGCATGCCAGGCCACAAAGACTTGTTCAGATGCCATGTTTGCCTTGGAACCAGTGGAGGTATCAGGGTAAAAGGAAAATACTCAAACATAAAAAGAAGGGCAAACTGTGATTACATAAACTTTTTTCCCTCCCTGAATGGTATCCAGGTCATGGTTAACTGCACCAGAGTTCTTTATAACAGTGATAGCTGAAATATTTAGGACTGTATAAGCCAGATTTAGAAAATAAATAGGACATAGAAAATTCTATTACTCATACAGTTGCATGGGGTCTGAGAAAGAGACATGAAATGCCTTTTAAGTATATTTTCTAATTGCAAATGTAGGTGGTTGCATTCTCAGAGTCGAAATAGCCAGGGAGCAGTTCTCTTTTTTTCCCCACGAACTCTTCAAATTAAACCCAAATAGAATTTTTCCAAATATTAATTTGGCACATAACCTCTCTGTCAGCAAGCCTCTCTGTTTTGGACCATCTGAATGAAGGGTCTTTCCTAAAGGAACCAATAACTAATTATTTAAAGGCAAGAATGTTTGGAGTTTAGGTAGATATTCATATTTTAGGGTCCTCTCCTCCCAGATTTTGTCTTATTTACAAATTACCAGTGAAGGGAAGTTTCAGATATATTTAATGTATAGCACCAACTCTAATAGTTCAATAAAATAGTACTGGTATCTTCATCTCATGTAGATCCTTGATTAACCTTACTACATGCACTATAATTACTGCTCATAGGGTAGCTGTGTTCTTTTCCTTTGAACATGTATCTCACCCTTTATGGTTGTCATTGCATGGAGTGTTGTGGGAATCAGGAAGGAGAGCTCCTGTCAATTGCAGCTTATGTTGTAAGTGCACTTAAGCTGGGTGAGCCTTAAGTAGACCAGACAATGAACTATGGGGTGTGGGGGAAATTCACTGCTGCACTTTCCTATCCCAGCCTGTTCCTGCCCTCACCAATTCTCTTTTACTTACTCTTTGATGCCAGAAATTCCCTCAACAGGCATGACAGGCCACACCAGAGAAAACAAATATTTCAAGAACTAGTCACATCTGAGTACAATCTATTTCAAAATCAGGTATAAATAAGTGGTGCATGGTCTTTTATTCTCAGGCAAGGTGAGAAAACCTAGAGGAGAGGACATCAGGGGGATGTCAGTTTCCAGAGGGGGTCCTCAGTGGTTGAAAGGAGAGAGGAAGGTGCAGAAAAAGAAGACTGAGAACTTGAGTTATCACTTATTCTAAAATTTGGCCTAGGATGGTTCTGCCCTATGCATACATCAAGTGGTTGGTCAGTTTGCCTAATATTTAACCCAGTGATTGACAGAAGATGTACAACAAAGTCATCTCTGAGTGAACGCTAAAGCTTTGCCTCTTGAGTAGCCAGCACATCCCATATCAACCACACAGCATGATAGTCTCCTGATAGATATTAGGGCCCCAAGGGCATTAGAGATGGTGGAAGCTGTTGATCACTTTAAGAAGGCTCTGACCTTGGGCTCTGGGCTCTGGGCTCTGAGCTCATCTGAGACTAAGGGAAAAGTGCATTGATTTTTTTTTTTCTCTTTCATTTCAGTTTGCATCTCCCATCCTAATGATCCTCCTAACTCCATCTCTGGCCCTGATGGCAAGTGAGGGTGAAGAGGGTCTAATCTATCTAGCTCTCCTTTAGCAGAAGTATTTCAAAGGTGATAATCAAGGGTGACCTCCCTCAAACTTCTTGTGGGTACCCTTGAAACCCGCAAAGTACGGGCCAAGTAGGAGCTGTGGACTTTCAACTATCTCACTGTTGCTCGGTGTTCTCCAGATCATCGGTGACAGCCATCTCTAGATTGGATCTGTTGGGACCCAAACCATCCATGTCAATGCCATCCAAGGTACGGTCAGCATCTGAGACAACGACGTTCTGAGTAAATGGGATGGGATCTTGGACTACAGGAATGTAAGATGTGACACACGTTCATTACAACACCAAAGAAAGCCTTGTCTGGTCCAAAATATAGACTCATGCTTTTCCAGAGAGAAGAGGACATGGTCCGCATTTGCCTTCTCTGGATGTAGGCCCTCCATGGGAATGCTTGCCTTTAGGTGAGGGACCAGCTTTCCTTCTTTCTGAACCAGAGAATGTACGGGGAACTTCCTTGTAGGGATCCTTCATCTCTGTGTTCCTGTGAGATGCTCACTTCACAAAGCTGCCAAAAGCCTCCAAACTAAAGCCATTTAAAGAGTCCCCATGCCTTGTAACTGGTATGTGTTATGGCAGTTATTTTGTCTTGACTCCAGATTTTAATGTTTATTTCAAAAAAGAATGATGTATTTTTTAAAAATCTGGTGGCAACTTGCCCATCTCTTTAAGTAGTAAAATTTAGTAGAAAGATGCAAGATCGGACCTGTGTCCTTGGCCTGGAGCTGCAATGGAAAGGCATTATAACCTCAGGGACATCACTCAGTCTTTGTGTACCTGTTTCCTCCTCTGCAAAACAGTGTTAACAGCTGCCTTTCCTATCTGTCAAGATTCTGAAGGATTAAATGACATAAAAGCCCACAGTCCTCACTCTGGCCCCAAAGGCCCCCACCACCCACCTCCACTGCGTTCTCTCCATCCATATTGGAACTTTCAGGACAGACACCTCTGACATGGCCTTCCTCTCTGCTCCCACCTGCACCTGCCATGTTCTCTCCCCCAGATGCCTTCTTCCTGGCTCATCACCTAAGTCTCTCCCAGTTTCTTCAAGGAGCCATCCCCTGAATCCTCCTAGAAGGCATGCAGTCCAGTGATTTCCAACCCTGTTGTAAACCATGGAAACTTTTCTTTAAACAAAATATTTCACATAGTCCATTATGGGGAACAGAAGAAGCCAGTTCTGTCTGGAGGAGAGATATGCCTGTGAACTTAGGCTCAGTCAGACACGGCTAGAGAAAGCTGCTCTAGCCCAAGCTGAGAGAGAGCCCACACAGGGACAGTAGGTGACAGACCCAGGATAGCATCTGAGTCTGGAGGTCCTGGCCCAAGGCTCCTGACAACCCCATGCATTCAGAGAGCACCCTGTAACCTGCACAGTGCCCTCCCAAGCTCACACGGCAGTTAGTGTCGCATCTCATCCTCTCATCTTCATGACAGCCCCGTGGAGAGAGGCTATTGTTGTTCCTGCTTCACAGTGAGGAAACTGAGGATTGTGGAGGACGCTGAGACAATGACAGCTGCTAAGTGGCAGAACAGGACCTTAAAGTTAGCCTTTTATCGGAGCTAAATCTGTACCCCTCTAGTACCTCCAGTCCATTAATGGTGTGCAGAGTGCCCTGGAGGTTTCCTTCCCATGCCCTCAGCAGGAGACAGCACCAGTGCCACAGAGCCCACGGGAGTAGCAGGGCTCTGTACGCAGCGTTGCCAGTGCTGATGCTGGCCTTTGCTCTGGAGCCCAGGGCAGCACTGTGCCGGGGTGCTCTCCATCACAGTCAGAAGAGCTATGTGCTGGCACTTGATGGAGAGTAAGTGTCCACTGTGACTGAATGAATGACTGTGACTGAATGAACGACATGTTTCCTCTGTGTTGCTTTAAGGCCCTCTTGGTGGCTAAGCTGTTTAAAAAATAGCAATAAATAAATAAAATAAAGCTGTTTTTCTTGGCCAAGATGGACTAAGTGGTCTTCCCAAGTTTGGATGACATTAGCAAGGCCCTGGACAAGCAGGTAAGTGAGACAGTTCATTGTGGTCACCTCCTAGTCGGGTGGTTTCCAACTCTGCATCCAACCTCCTTGGACAATGCTGTACACAAAGGGGGACTTAGTTCATGAGTGCTCTTAATGCCCATCAAATGCCACCACCATGCACAAGATTCCAAGTCCAGTCAGTGTCCCATTCAAGTCAAGTCATAATTGAATCAATGAAAATTCCATGCCATGACCTCATTTTGGTGTATTCTGGAAGGGTTTGACCTACATATTAGTGAATACAAATTGTTGACTATAAACATTAGAGTGAATAATAGACTATTCACATCCACCTGCCTTCTCTCCTCCCCTGACCACCCCCAAATACATGCACACGTACTATCTTTACCTAAAAATAAGCCCAGGACTGCTGAAGCTCTCTTCCTCTCAGCCTGTTAAATGACAAGAGTAGTCCAGTAAGTTCAAAACCAGCAGGAAGTCCTCGGAAAGTCATGTAAACCTTCTGTCACTTGCTTAAGTAACATGCACAGCACATTTAAGCAACACTGGTGTCCATGGCAGTAGGATTTGTTCACTCTTAGGGGAAAAAATACACTTCAGGTTACATAAAAATAAAGCAACTTATCAATTTTTAAAAAAGAGAATTTGAAAGTATCCTTAAACCTTCTGTCACTTGCTTAAGTAACATGCACAGCACATTTAAGCAACACTGGTGTCCATAGCAGTAGGATTTGTTCACTCTTAGGGAAAAAAATACACTTCAGGTTACATAAAAATAAAGCAACTTATCAATTTTTAAAAAAGAGAATTTGAAAGTATCCTACTCATCTGATTTAACAAGTGAAAACACAAATGCCACAATTTTTTTTTAATATTCTGTATTATCATTAGAGATGAGAAATCACTGAAGGCTGGATGAATTGTACAGTTTAAAAGGGTGAAAGGAACAGACAGGAAAAGTCACCTGGACACACAGGCACACAAGCAGTTTTTTTCTGGAGTAATATCGTCACCTTGTGGCCAGATGGGATATTGCTGTTGGAGACAAACCCAAGGGCATGTTTGGGTTCATGGCTATCTTTATCAATTGAATCATCCATATGTACTGTCACCATTTACCTGTGGGCCAGAGCCTTGAGAATCCATGTATCCCTCCTCACTATGCTTCCACTATACACTATCTCACTGTTTTGATACGCCGCGTCTTCCAGACTCCCGGTCATTACCCATCCACCTGCAGCCTGGTGCGTACCAGGTCAAGAACTCAGCCCAGTGTGGAATGCTCAGCAAGGATGTGTACAGAGAGGCCACCAACTACTTTGCCCAGCAGAAAAAAAAAAAGGTGTGTTAATAACTTAACTAGAAACCCAAGACCATAGGTGAATCAAAAGGTGCAGTATGATTTTTAGGTTATTGGAAGATTTTAATGACAGTTTTCAGGTTTATTCCATTTCTTTGTCACTGGGTATAAAAATAATGTGGCCTTTTATGTATTCCCCTTGATGGCAGAGATGATGTCCTGACACTGAGGTTCAGTGAGAATGGGGAGCAGTTAACTCAGCCTTACCAGAAGGTCAAGGTCAGTCATCTCATCAGTGGGATTTAACAGTGGTAGATACCCTCGCCTGACCCAAAGCTTCATCACCCCCTGTGCAGGTATCAGTGCCCAGAATCCCACCATTAGAGGCCATTGCTTTTGGACCCTCAGTCCTCTTTCTCAAGCTTCCCAACGATTGGAAGCCAAGACCCTAATAGTAGTAGACCACACTTGGAAAGGGACATCTCAGTGGCTGGCAACCCTGCTGGGGATGTGTTGAGGGATCAGTGGTGACCAGCTTAGAAAGTTACCAGAGATGACTTCAAGGTCTGCCTGCTAGTCCAGATATATTCAGTAACCTGTTGCCAGTCACTTATATCTTAGTATAAATTAACCCAACAAACATGGCCTTTTCATAACATGAAGATCTGACAGCAAAACAGAGAAAATTTTAGGGGCTGAGAAACTAAGGATGATGATTAAGGATCAATAAAAGAAATAGAAAAAGAAGATGTGGAGCCAGTTATTGCAGGGCTGGGGGCAGTGAGATTTTCCATTTCAGTCCTGCAGTCTCCTGCTAGAAGAGCTGTCTTGCCCACATCTGATTTAGGTGCAATTCATCATATATGCATTCTACTTTGGAGTCTTAAGGAGATCTTTTTTGTGAGATACTCCTTCTTCTTAAAGGTATTGCCTTAGGAATTGACCCCGATTTCCGTTTTGAAGTCCAGCTTCTGTCCTGTATAGGACTCTCCATCTGTGGTGAGTTCCCTGGGTTCTGAACCTCTGACCACGTGGAGAGTGGACCCTACTGACCTGGGGCTGCTGGTGCCCACGGAGCAGGCCCTCCCTCTGCCTATGCGAAGCTGCTCATTTCAGTCCTCTACCTTCTGCCTTTTGACCCAATACCCAGCTCTATAATCCAGAAAATTTGGTACACTTCCTCTCTCTGGGTTAGAACATTAAAGTTTCTTGCCTCACTGGTCTAGCAAATGGGCTCCCCTGCCTGCACTGTCGTCTCAGCCTCCTGCAGCCCCGAGCATCCCACACCAGCATGGTGCAGAGGAGGAGGTGCCTCTCCCTGGATGTCTCCTTTCTAAGGGCCTCTCTTTGGGGTACACACTTGGAAAGGGACATCTCAGTGGCTGGCAACCCTGCTGGGGATGTGTTGAGGGATCAGTGGTGACCAGCTTAGAAAGTTACCAGAGATGACTTCAAGGTCTGCCTGCTAGTCCAGATATATTCAGTAACCTGTTGCCAGTCACTTATATCTTAGTATAAATTAACCCAACAAACATGGCCTTTTCATAACATGAAGATCTGACAGCAAAACAGAGAAAATTTTAGGGGCTGAGAAACTAAGGATGATGATTAAGGATCAATAAAAGAAATAGAAAAAGAAGATGTGGAGCCAGTTATTGCAGGGCTGGGGGCAGTGAGATTTTCCATTTCAGTCCTGCAGTCTCCTGCTAGAAGAGCTGTCCTGCCCACATCTGATTTAGGTGCAATTCATCATATATGCATTCTACTTTGGAGTCTTAAGGAGATCTTTTTTGTGAGATACTCCTTCTTCTTAAAGGTATTGCCTTAGGAATTGACCCCGATTTCCGTTTTGAAGTCCAGCTTCTGTCCTGTATAGGACTCTCCATCTGTGGTGAGTTCCCTGGGTTCTGAACCTCTGACCACGTGGAGAGTGGACCCGACTGACCTGGGGCTGCTGGTGCCCAGGGAGCAGGCCCTCCCTCTGCCTATGTGAAGCTGCTCATTTCAGTCCTCTACCTTCTGCCTTTTGACCCAATACCCAGCTCTATAATCCAGAAAATTTGGTACACTTCCTCTCTCTGGGTTAGAACATTAAAGTTTCTTGCCTCACTGGTCTAGCAGATGGGCTCCCCCGCCTGCACCGTCGTCTCAGCCACCTGCAGCCCCGAGCATCCCACACCAGCATGGTGTAGAGGAGGAGGTGCCTCTCCCTGGATGTCTCCTTTCTAAGGGCCTCTCTTTGGGGTACACTTTTGACTAAACAAACAAACAAACAAACAAAAACACTAGCCACTGCACAGACTTAACTGCGGGTCTGAGGCTGCATCTGTGTCTCCTACAAATTGATGTGGAGATTCTAAAGAAGCCTGTTCTGTGTGGTGGCCCAGCCTGCACCATTAAAACTCATCAGAGAGATCCAAGTAAACCTCCCTTTGGAACTGGTAACCTCCAGGCATTTCTCTTCATTGCAAATTAATAAGGTATCTGGACTTTTTAACTGGCCATTCTTCTAGCTAGGTGAGGCAGAGCCAAGCCCATCCAAACCACACAGAGCATCTCTGGCCCCCCAACCTCAGGAGCAAAGATAAACAGGAATGGAGTGTTAGAGATACAGACCCAGGTGTCCACAGAAGATCGTGTTGGAGTTTGCAGCACTTTATAGTAGGGTGGGTCTGGGTGCTGGATGGGGGAGTTGTGGGCTCTGGATGGTGATGAGGGTGCTTCTGAGCACCAGCTCCACCTAGGGGATAGAGGAGCAGTGCAGCATGGCTACCCACAGCCAAGAATGAAAGGTGATTGCATAGGAAAAGCCCAACATAAACCTCTAACTGGGCTTCAACAGGGTGTGGTTGGGTAGGCCAGAGGCTCTGAACATCTGGATTTATCTGCATGCAGCTTATTTGAGGATAAGGCAAGTGGAGATATGTACATAACCATGTTCAGGGTGGAAGTACCAGATGCAATATACCAAGGCTTGGTCAACCCAAAGCTCTGAGGGGACCACAAGGTAGGGTCTGGCCCCGAGGTCCTAGTCCAATGAGTCCCCTGAGTCAAATCACCATGGTAGTCAGTGTATCCCCGACCTGTATGCACCTTGTCCCTGACATCCAGCCTCCAACTTTGAACCTGTCTTGTCACATGTGCCTAAGTCCCTGTTTCACTTTCCTGGATCCCTGCTCCTGAGCTCTCTGTGTTGCTGTGCGGGCCCACTGCCTACTGATTGTTCTAATACCAATCCCCCCTCTGGGGTTTTTGAGCTCCAGCTACTCTTGAATTTCTCATCCAATTATTATAACATTCTTTTTACTTCCAGGAGGCTTCAAGACTCTCCACCCACCCACAAGCTTGTCTCCATCTGTTACTGTCCCTGCAGACCATGCAATTCTCCACCAGCTGGGCTGGTTTCCCCCAAAACTCTAGGTTCAAGGCCTGCTGCCCTCCCGACGTGCATTGCCACACTTGGCTACCGTTGACTGGGCTGAGATAGCTCTATCCTGAGAAGCCAGCAAAGTCCTCTGGACCTCAGAGGACTTGTCAAGGTAGATTTCAGTCCTTATAAAGAACCTTCATGAATGTACCAGGATTTGGGTCCTTTGGCAGTTGTGGTGGCAAAGTAAAAAAAAAAAAATCATTCAAGTTGCTACCACCTGAGTGGAAAAAAATCATTAACTATTTTTCCTCTGCTCTCACATCCCAATGATCAGCACAGAAGACTTCAGTGACCTAACATGTGGGGATTTTTCCCCACTTGTAAGCAAGAAATTCTCCAGCTGACACCAGCGGGGTGTCCTCTCTTTAATTCAATTCTAACACTTTCTACCTGGAGATAGATTCAGATCCCACAAGTTAAGGAGTAAGTCCCCAAGACTGCCCCCCACTTCAGATGCCAGTGGCAAGCCCAGGCCTCTGCAACTTCTAACCAACGAGCTATAAATGAGGGTTCCCACAGCCCTTTCCTTGGGTTCAATTAGTTTGCTAGAGTGGCTCACAGAACTCAGGAAAGCACTAACTCATATTTACCAGTTCACTATAAAGCATATTTTAAAGGATACAAATAAACAACCAGATGAAGAGATACATAGGGCAAGGTCTGGAAGGGTCTCGTGGGCAGGAGCTTCTGTTCCCGTGGATCTGGAGTGCACCACCCTCCCACAGGCAGAAGACTTCAGCTGTCCGGAAGCTCTCGCTACCTCTTCCTCCTGGGCCTTTACGGAGACTTCACTGGATAGGCACAACTGAAGCGTGGACAACCACGTACAAACATGATTGGTCAAAAAGGCTATGCTCTAACACCAGCAGACTGAGCCAGGAAACCCAGGAAGACCGGTTTGTCCGGGTGCTTCTCGGGCTTTCTGTACAGCACTCCTTCCCCACAGGCACGGGGCAGGACCCCTTGTCAAATGGGGGCCTTATGACCTACAATCAGATAAGGCAGGTCAGAGAATTTCTTTAGGGTCAGCTCCTAGACACAAAGGTAGGGGGAAGGTTAGAACAAGCCAAGAACCATGAATGAAAACTAAAATACACCCTCACAAGAGCACACCACCCTACTGATGACCATTGCTAACATTTATCCTTAGTGTCCATCTAACCCAGCAGTGAAATTTTCCATATTTGAATCTCAAACCAGTGCCCTGACCCAAATGTGTCAAGACTACCAGCCTTCTGTTTAAAATAGGGTCACACTATCATTAGTAATAGACTGTGTCCTCCATCTGTGACTGAAGAACTTAAGCTTCTTGCTAAGTCCTTTCTAACAATTTTTGAGACTGTCTGGGAGTAGCTAAGAATTAGCCCAGTGATCTTCCAAGCAGAGAAATCTTTTATTTCTTTTTTTCTTCCTCTCTTGGGGCAGCCCCTGTCACTGACACAGGCCGACATCTCCAACGCTGCCTCTTATTCCTGGGAGCAAGGTCCATCTCCACCACCGCTGTCCCTCGGCTGAGCACTGCATTTACTTTGGGCAGACACTGTGATCTCTGCCACTGATCGGGGAACATGGGCCCTCTGGACACAGCGCAGAGGTAAGGAGAGTGAGTCTCTCCCCACCTATTGGCATCTCAATTGCTCACACACGTCCTGCAACATACGCCCTGGTTTCTTTGCTCTTCTGTGGCTTCTGTTGTTTTTACTCACCCCACCCACCACCCCAGGGCCTCAAGCATGAGTCCATCGGCCCTGGGAACAAACCTGAACACGAATGTGGTTGGAATTGCTCCTCCCCTCCAGGGTTTGTTCCTGGGTTAGATCTGTGCCCCAGCTCCCTCTTTCCTGACCATAGATCTCCCCTGGTGGAGTGTTTAGTATCTCTGCAAACATGCACTTGGAGGATTACCCAGAAGTCCTTATGTAATGTGTAAATCCCAGCACTAGACCCACCTTCCAATAAATCTCTGAGATTCTTGCAAAAATTCCACTCTTGCCCAGAAGTCCTTTCTCAGAGAGAGGAGATGCAAGACAAGGATCAAACTTCCTGGCCTCCTTGTTTAGAGAACGACATCCCCCGACCGACTTCCCTTTATGGGGAAAGCCTTGCCCCTTCCACCCTAAACAGCAGCACTTCTAACTCTCTGTGCCACCCCCGCTTCTCTGCAGCCTCAGGGACTGGCCGGCTGGCCCCAGGCTCAGATCTGTGGCTGTGGCTGAGCTGGCTCTCCAGCCCCAGTAGCCACTGCCCACTGTTCATTCTCTGGCTCCCTCCCCATGCTGTGCTCTGAGTCTCCTGAGGGATCAGGAGCAGTGTCCTTTAGCCCTGCCTGGAATGTGCCTCTTCTCCCTGTGCTGCTGCCTGCCTGGGGTGCACAGACCCTTCCCGTGGCTCCCTGTATCGACTCCTGTGGAGCCCCTTCAGTGGGCCCGCATCAGTTTGGGTGGTGCTTTTCACACAGTGCCCAGCCACCCACGGCAAGCAGAGTGTAGCTGCCCATGGGCCCACATCCTTCTTAGCCCCAAAGAAGGCCCACAGCACCGGGTCCAGGCACCATGCAGCTGGAGCACGAGGCTTTCAGTGCTGCTCTGGGCTACAGCAAGGGCCAACTGGTGTGTTTCCTAAGACTATTGCAGACTGGATGGGCCTTCCCTTTACTCAGTTGTGTTTTAAATTTTAAAAATATATTAATGTTTTTATTGCAGGATAACATATAACAAAGTGCAGATTTTAAGTGCATGACTCGATGAATTTTTATATTATACACCCAAGTAGCCATCACCTGGATGAAGAAGTAGACAATTCCCCAATACCCCAGAATGTTCCTTCATGCCACTCTCAGGCAATATCTGTCTCCACCTCAGCCCCAAGGGAGTAGAAAGGGGCAATACAGAATATGCTGAGGAGCTCTCAGCAAAAATCAAACAACCCTGGCGGGATTCTTGAGGTGGGGGTCAACTTCAGAGTGTAAGGGGCTGGTGAGTACCCCAGTATTCTCCCTATTATTGTGATTAGTTTGAGTCAAACATGAGAAAACATACCAAGGGCCATTAACAAGAGGACAGGATGTTTGGCCGTTGGCCAGGCATTGTGTACCTAAGGCCATGCCCTTATGAGTATGGCAAAGGTAACTTTTCAGAGGAACATTGAAGGGTAGGCTGAATTATTAGAGGCAATGAGGGGTGAGTTCTTGGAATGTCCCTTCCCAAGGTCACATGCTATAACAGGAGCAGGAGGGGCCCATGCTGCAGCTAGGAAATCCTTCCCCAGTAGTCAAAAGCATGCTGAGGAAACAAGCTTGCCACCTTACAGTAGGGTAGACTAGACCCCAAAACCCTATGAAGCCCTTAATTCTGTTCCTGAATGTGTCCTGAGCCCCTTGCAACCTCAGACATTTCCCCTAGAGCTGGGGATGGTGCCTGGACTGACAGAAGAAACAGCAGGCCAAGCAGAGCTAGACAGTGGGATTCAAGCAGTGTTTATTTCTCATTCATTCTGTGAGTAGCCCACAGGGTTGTTTGGGTTTCCACAGGATGAATGCAGGAATGTGGTGAGCCTGGAATTTTCAATGGGGCTATAGGGGTGAAAGAAGTGGAGGCCCTTGTGTGGGGGTGGGCCCAGGTCCTGGGGCATGGGTACTCACTGGACTAATTCCAGCCTCTTTCAGGTATATCTTTCAGCTGCAAATAGAGAACTCAGTCACAGTGACCTAAATAGAGATTGATTCATATCACGTAACTGCAAATGAAGACAGTCCTAGCTGGTGCAGCTCGGGAATAATACAATCAGGCATTCTAGATCTTTCTTTCCTGAACCTTTCCTCTCTAGGATTGCTATCTCATGGTCCCAAAATGGCTGATGCATCTCCTGACATCAGAATCATATCCTCACTGAAGGAAGGACGGTAGGAAAGGACCAAGAGCAGAGTTGCATGCCAGCTGAGCCTGTCCCTCTTTATCAAGAAAGAAAAATCTTTCCCGGAAGCCCCACTTAGCAGACTTCCACTTACATCTCACTGGCCAGAACTGAGGTCCAATGG
Source organism: Galeopterus variegatus (assembly GCF_000696425.1). Classification (NCBI taxonomy): domain Eukaryota; kingdom Metazoa; phylum Chordata; class Mammalia; order Dermoptera; family Cynocephalidae; genus Galeopterus; species Galeopterus variegatus. Next base: position 33,909 of record NW_007737985.1, read on the forward strand.
CCACCCACAGACCGATTACAGGCCAAAGAAGATGACATTACCTATTTTCTTAAGAGAAGCAAGGTTGACGTAGCCCAGGTTTTCTCAACCTTGGCACCATTGACATTTTGGGCCAGAAAATTCTTTGTTGTCAAGGGCTGTCCTGCGCATTGTAGGATGTTTAGCAGAATCTCTGTTCTCTATCCACTAGATGCCAGTAGCACCCTTTCCAGTTACAACAACCGAAAATGTCTCCAAACATCACCAAATGTCTCCAGGGGAGGGGAGAAAAATTACATCCCACCTGAAAA
>NW_007737985.1:34788-36941 GCF_000696425.1 Galeopterus variegatus
AGCACCCTTTCCAGTTACAACAACCGAAAATGTCTCCAAACATCACCAAATGTCTCCAGGGGAGGGGAGAAAAATTACATCCCACCTGAAAAACGCTGATTCATAATAACCATGATTAATCCCCTGGAGCTAAAGGAATATGTTCCCTAAAATTAAGGAGGTTTTAGAAGCTACTTAAATAAATTGGGGTTCTATTAGTAGAAAAGAGGGAGATAGGGAATAGGGATCAGGTAATGGGTGGACTTTTCTTGCTATGGAATATTAGACAACTTTGATCAGCTATAGATGAATGAGGATATCTTTCCAAGGTCATATCCTCTTTGATTTCTGCCTGCTTTGGGTCACTCCAGTGACTACAAATGGCTATTTTAAATATTTTTTCCAGGTTTATGGTTGTTAAAAATTGTTATGGCAGGAGGGTTAGTCTGATATAGGCTACTTTATTATGATCAGAAGCTAGAAGTCTCGATATTGTATTATTTCACCAATCTATATTTATTATGTGTGGGTTAACTAATGTTTGAATTCATTTATCGAGTCAGTTATTCAAACAAATAATTGTATAATAAAGTATGAGTTTGGCTCCATGCATTATAATCCTGGGAGCTGTGAACAATCAATGTTTAGTTCTCCTCAGATGAGCAAATGAGTCTACATGACATGTGACATGTCATTTACTGTGAGGTACAACACTCCATAGGAAATAAGAGTCCCATCTACAAGCCTCACCAAGCTTCCTACCAAAACTCCCTTGGCACACTCGCATCCTGCAGTGTGGCTGACCTCTCGAGCCAGCTTTTGCAGCCTGATCACCTCTCCTAGCATCCTGGGTGCTTTGTGTGTTTGTTTCAGGTTTGCTCCTCCTCTCTGATAGCCCAAAGAGGGTCTATGGCTTGAGAATCCAGTAAATTAACAGAGTTGATAATTACTTTCCTCAGCCCATAGGAAGGGGCTAAATTATGGGAAAATAAAATGAATCCCCAGCTTCCTTGTAGCTTCCATTCGGACACATTCCTTTTAGGCATGTACCTGGTTTGCTCCACCTGCCGCTCCTAACGAGTAACCAGCATGACAACTGCCCAGAGGAGAGTTAACTGACTTAGAGAGCAGAGTTAGGAAAAAGCAGGACTGAAAGTTCTGCTCTAGAAATGGGAACAATATTATAAAAATTAATGAGAATAACACTTTGCTAAGCAGTAAATTCCAAAAGAGGTTGCCAATCATAACACCCCTTCCTGCACCCCGCCCCTCCACCCCCACTAATCTTGGCCACAGAAGTAAGAATGTGCCCCACATGGGCCAATCAGAGTCATTTCCAGAGATTTTTTAATTAAAACTAATTTGAAATTAGAACCTAGAGGAGTCCCTTTCCCTCTGGTGAGGAAGCTGGAAAGGTGAGGACGTTGGGGTTGGCAACGGTGTGGATTCCATCCACACGGAGAAAAGCAATGGCAGAAACCGAGGCTGACATGCAAAGAGAAGGAGAGTCGCTACGTGGAAAAACAAAGCCTGGCCACCTTCAAACAGCTAGTTTTAGCTATCCAAGACCAGAATATCCCTTTCTTTCCATGGTTAGTTATACAAAACAATAAATTCCTCCTTGGCCTCTGCAAGTTTGATTTGGGTCCCATCACTTGCAAACACGAAGGTCCCATCTAATACACTCCACTATTCATCTGGCACTTTATGATACACTCTTTGCTGTGGTTAACAAATGCTTCATTTCCCCAACAAGAAAATCATTTTCTTGACTATGGTAGCTTTGCCATACCTGTCCCAATGCTGAGCACACAGTTGATACTTAAAATACATTTATTGATGACTATCAAGCAGTAGACATACAGTCTTAGAAATAGAAGTAGTCAATGGCAGAGAGAAATTCTTGCTAAAGTAGTTCCTCTTTGTCTGTACTTGCATCCAGCTGACAGTCCACGTGAAATCCAGCTACATGGTCTGGGAATTTGCCCACATCGTGCTATTTATTTGAAATCTTGGAGATTGCTTTCTTTCTATGTATTCCCAATTAAGTATTCATTCTTGTTAAGAATTTCAGTAGATGCATCTTTTTCTGGGTATTAGGTATTCCTTCCTACCTCCCTCCTCTCCCCAGGACAACACACATTAAAATTGTGTTTATTATGGTTGAGTCTACT
>NW_007737985.1:37403-46940 GCF_000696425.1 Galeopterus variegatus
GAGCACACAGTTGATACTTAAAATACATTTATTGATGACTATCAAGCAGTAGACATACAGTGTTAGAAATAGAAGTAGTCAATGGCAGAGAGAAATTCTTGCTAAAGGGCCGGCCCGGTGCGCCGCTTGGGAAGCGCGGTGGCACTCCCGCCCGAGGGTTCGGATCCCACATACAGACCGGTTCCCGCTCACTGGCTGAGCGAGGCGCGGGAGCAACACCGAGGGTTGCGATCCCATTGCCGGTCCCCGGTCCGGTACGGGGGCAACACTGAGGGTTGCGATCCGTTGCCGGACACGGAAAAAGACAAAAAAAAGAAAAAAAAAAAAAAGAAATTCTTGCTAAAGTAGTTCCTCTTTGTCTGTACTTGCATCCAGCTGACAGTCCACATGAAATCCAGCTACATGGTCTGGGAATTTGCCCACATCGTGCTATTTATTTGAAATCTTGGAGATTGCTTTCTTTCTATGTATTCCTGATTAAGTATTCATTCTTGTTAAGAATTTCAGTAGATGCATCTTTTTCTGGGTATTAGGTATTCCTTCTTCCCTCCCTCCTCTCCCCAGGACAACACACATTAAAATTGTGTTTATTATGGTTGAGTCTACTTTGGTGAGTTAAAAGGCATTTCCTGAAAAGCATATGAATGGCCCTAAAAGGTGGGTGCTTTGTCAGAGAGGATAGTTTCCTTTACCTGAGCAGTCAAGTTATTTGATAAGGGTATACCAAGTCCATCCCCCCTTGCCAGGTTAAGGCCACTACCATTTGAACCCCTGCCCCACCCCAGCTGCTCCTGGATGGACAGATNAGGTTAAGGCCACTACCATTTGAACCCCTGCCCCACCCCAGCTGCTCCTGGATGGACAGATGGGCAGGTGGGCAGATGGGCACATGCAGAGATGGAGACTCTCACCCAGCTGACTAGTCTGTATGTGACCCAGCTATATTATCTGGGAATTTTCATGCATTATGCACCTTATTTAAAATCCTAGCAATTTTTTCCCTTCCATATATTGACATAAACATTGCTTGCCTTCCCTTTGCTGCTTACAAAAAGAACAGACACCCAGGTATCTGTAAATATAGAGCTTATGTTTTACTGCTACATTCTCGAAATCTATTGGGGCATTGGAAAAGAATCTAATTTGTCTTCTGAGTAGAAACCAAGGGTGTATGTCTTTGAAAAGATGACAGCAGTGGGCTGATCATCCTAAATGTGAATGTCTGCACAGATGGAAATTCCCAAGATGCCCAGGAACCCAGTCTTTACACATCCTCCAGCACTGACATCATCTGGAAAGGAGAAAAATTTTTAAAGAAAGAACATTAAGAAATATATCGGAATGTGACAAACCAAGGTTATGCTTGTAACTCCATGTTGCCCAAGATTTTAGCTATACTTGCATTGCAAAGAGTAATAAATTAACTTAAATAAGACTGACAATTCCTGGAAGTGCTGGCTGGCTCAATCCCAGTTGATGCTATGACATTCTGTGTGGATGGCATACCCATGTGCCCTTACTTATGACCACTAATGAGTACTTAAATATTTTCTGGGCAGTAGGAATGTAATAAATGTTAAATCTTTCTTCTTTATCTGCCATCCGCTACTTTGAGGGGATTTCTTGTGGTTGTGATCATTTGTTGGCCCTGCCTCTCTCTTGCTCTAGCTACTCTACCACATTTAGAGACTTTATATAAAAATGTCAGTAATGACTGCAGTGCCATATGTTACCTGGATGAATCAGGGATTTTATTCACTTTCTGTCAGTGCACTTTGCCTGCCTTTTCCTGGACCAATTCTAGTCTAGATTCTGAGAGCATTTCTTGGTGATTACCCCCTTATCATCTCCAAAAGATGCTATTATAGGGGCCCAGATTACTTTGGCTCAATCCCAGTTGATGCTATGACATTCTGTGTGGATGGCATACCCATGTGCCCTTACTTATGACCACTAATGAGTACTCAAATATTTTCTGGGCAGTAGGAATGTAATAATGTTAAATCTTTCTTCTTTATCTGCCATCCGCTACTTTGAGGGGATTTCTTGTGGTTGTGATCATTTGTTGGCCCTGCCTCTCTCTTGCTCTAGCTACTCTACCACATTTAGAGACTTTATATAAAAATGTCAGTAATGACTGCAGTGCCATATGTTACCTGGATGAATCAGGGATTTTATTCACTTTCTGTCAGTGCACTTTGCCTGCCTTTTCCTGGACCAATTCTAGTCTAGATTCTGAGAGCATTTCTTGGTGATTACCCCCTTATCATCTCCAAAAGATGCTATTATAGGGGCCCAGATTACTTTTTCCCACTTGAAATTCTTACACATGTAAGAATAAGAGAATCCAATAGTCTTTCCTTTGCACCCTGAAATCCTTTTTTATTCCATGCTTGGCTTTTACTCATTAATTTCTCCACTAGACTATGTGTTCCTTGGAGGCAGTTTTATTCGTTTCTCTATTCCTAACATTTAGCACAATTTCTGCACATAGTAGGTATTTAATTCCCAAAGTAAATTGAATTGAATTATGTTTCCATTTATTTGTATTTCACATAGCACCTGGCAGAGTGTCTGGCACGACTTTTTCCCACTTGAAATTCTTACACGTGTAAGAATAAGAGAATCCAATAGTCTTTCCTTTGCACCCTGAAATCCTTTTTTATTCCATGCTTGGCTTTTACTCATCAACTTCTCCACTAGACTATGTGTTCCTTGGAGGCAGTTTTATTCATTTCTCTATTCCTAACATTTAGCACAATTTCTGCACATAGTAGGTATTTAATTCCCGAAGTAAACTGAATTGAATTATGTTTCCATTTATTTGTATTTCACATAGCACCTGGCAGAGTGTCTGGCACTAGTAGCTTTCAGAAAATATTTAATGAATGAATGATTTATTAGTACTCACCTGTTTCTTCAACCACTTCCCCCTTATACAAGGGGATATGATCACAGAGTTGCTGAATGGGTGACCCCAACAGGAACCAGTCCACTTCTGTGAGCAGAGACTTCAGAGGGTTGTACTTGACCCAAGTGTATTTGTTGGAGAACATGTTGTTCATAGCCTAGCTCGGTATAACAGAGAAGAGCAGCATAAAATAAACTGATATAGTCTGACGCACCTTATTCTGAATTGTGACTGTCTTTCTTTTTCGGATTATTACACAGAAGGTGATCAGGAATCTCAAGACATCATCTCTTTCTCACCACTCGGTCTGCAGAAAAGCCTCATTGTTACCAGTGTAATGCTACTGCTGTTGGCAGTGAAACCCAGAAAAGGTAAATCCTCTGCTAAAGGTGGCATACATGGGAAGTTATAGAGGGAAACTCAAACCCCAGGTCTCTAGCCTCGGTGCAGTGTTTGTATATTCTCACCATACTGTATTGTTTCTTTGCATCTTTGTATCATTGGATATTATAACTTCACTCATTTTTCTGCTAATCACTATTGGCTTAGGTCCCTGCTCTGAGAGGCTGATTAGTCTTTTCTACAAAAACAATGGAATTTATTATAAGTCCTTGTATTTAGGGCAATATGGTGGAAATCGAGCTAATACGTACTCCTCTCAAAAAATAAAGTGATAACACTAGTAAGTTGAGTACCACATCCATGGTAAGGTATAATATTGCGATTTTGTCTCTAACTTTCTTCATTTCTCCATAGGCTCCAGTATTGCCCAGCTCAAGATTAGAGAATATTCAAGGACACCGTAGAATTACCTGCCTCTCATAGATGAACCGTTTGAGTTGGTCCACAGCAGGGATGGCTTTATGGTCCATCTTCAGGATGAAGCAGGCTCTTCAGGAGAGCACCCTGGATGCAATATAGCCCTGAGGCAGCAAGAGCACAGTTACTGCCACTCCCCAGTTCCCTGGGTTCTGAACTTGGTGAGGATGATGTCCAAGCCCTGGAGGAAAGACTTGAGCACGCACAGTAAGTGTATGTGATTGCTTTTCAAGCGGCAGTTAATTCTATCTACTTGACTTCTTTTACATAGCATTTTTATTTTTTCATTTGTCATTTCTACACCTTTGGAATTGTGTAAACCCATGATTTGTACTGCACTTTTCATGTTTTGGAACCAGAATTTTCAGTTTGAGGTTTGAAAGATTGAGAAGAAGCAGCTCTGTCTCTTTCCATTGACTTTTGTCCTGCCTCTTCCCCAATTTGGAGTAAATAAAATATTCTTTAGAACTGTGCTGTCCAATTGACAGTTACTAGCCATATGTGGTTATTGAAATTTAAATTCAAATTAGATCACATTTAAAATGTATTTCCTCTGTCACACATCTCAAGTGCTCAACAGCCTCAACTGGCTAAGGGCTTTCCTATTGGAAAATGCAGAAGTAGAACATTTCCACCACTGCAGAAAGTTCTGTAGCACGGCACTGTCGGACAGCTTAAGAAACTCTCTTAAGCATACACTCACCCTCACCCTTCCACATTCATACATGTTTCATTTATTCTCTCCTCCTTTACCATCTTCTCTCTTTCTCCAATTTTCTCCATCCTTTCTCCACCTCAAACCCAAGCTGGCTGCATAGGGGTGGGTTGGCAGAAGTTGGTATTGGAAGAGCAAAGGAGGGTGAGGACGTTGGAGCCAGAAGGGAACTAAGGCTATCGAATCTTCATCCAGAGTGGAAATTTTCTCTACAGAATTCCAAATAATTATACATTCTATAAGGTAGTATCTAACAGAAACCCTTCTAGTTCCTATTTTTTAATTCTCACAAATTACCAGTTCCTAAAATTCAAAAATAGACTGAAGCTGAGCCTGATGATAATGGAAGAGGTTCAAACCAAATCCTCACTGCTCTATTTTTTAAAGACACTTCTGGGATTTTCAAGACACCCACTTAAACACAATTTCGGTACTACTTCCTTTTCAATCCTATCTTTCAAAGACTCTGTACTTTCAAATATGTCATGGAACTCCCAACACCAATGGGAAGAAGGCATGTGAGGAAGTTTCTAGAAGAAAAGGAGGAGAAAAACATATTCAAGCATCCAGTGAGATGAGCTACAACCTACTTATATCCACCGTGCAGAGCTATGAACCTAGGTAAAGCAGGTTCATAATTAATGTTGGCAGAACAAATGGAAAACAAATGAATAAATGGATGAAAGAATAAGTTTTCTGAGACTTATTGTAAATACGAGTAACTAAAATTTGGAAATAGTTTAGTATTTTCAGTTAACATACTTTCCTTCTTACAGAAGAAGTATGATTTATTGTCTATCATATGTACATAATTAAATGTGTATCCTTGCTCCGGATTTCTTCTATTTTGTCAGTGCTCTGTGATTGTTATTTTTCTGCATGGTGTTTTGCATTAGAAGCCCTAATTCCCTCATGTATTCGTTCGACAAATATTTTTGAGAGCTTATGTGCCAAGCATTGCTTTGAGCTTCAGTCACTTTTCTATGTACTTTTTGAGTCTGTAGGGGGACAAAAGCATCACTTCTCCAATTTCCACCTGAAAGGCCAAGTACATGCATATGTTTCTTGTTGTATTTTTTTCTTAGAAATAGTTTTGTTTGGTTTTTAATCAATTGCTTGATTATTGGAAGGGAAAAGCAGAAGTGAGGAAATTCTTAAAGAATTGCAAAAATAGATCTTAGAATTCAAACATATAATAAAACACAGCTGTCCTGCTGCCCTTTAGAAAGCCAGTCTTGAAGAATATAAAAATTCCCTTGCTGCTTACATGTTTGTAGTCAAAAATGGTGGTAGAAGAGCATAATCCTGCATGGATGTTGATGATGGCGATATTTTTCTCATTGTCAATTGTCACTGTCTCCTGAACATTGCCACCTTTGTTGCTTGGGCTGATGATATTATAAACCTAGGTCGACAGCAAAGACATAATTATTTTTCCATAAATCATATGCATTTGAAAGGCACCTCTTCCTGTGGAATAAAGCCTTCTACCTGCTATGAGTGAGGCATTGAAGGCCAAAGCCTCTCCACTGGGACCTAGTCCAAGAGCCCATGCTAAAATAAGAATGCAAAGCTTTTCCTCACAGTTGACCATATTATATATGGGAAAGCAATGACATCACAGGAGAAATGAAAATGACCACATCTCAAAGCTGAGAGTTACATTCGTGAGGGTCTTGTGGTTGGAGAGAAATAACCTCATTGTTTCGATTTGGTTATTTCTGGGATTTCATCCCAATTAGACGGTATGGACTCTCTACTGTCCTTCAGATTATTTTGTATCTTCCTTTTCCTCTCCCAACATCTCTAAGAGACAAAGCCCGTAAGGAACCAACTCACTTCGTATCCATGAGATTGTATTCCAAAGATGGTCAGCACCACCAGAAACGCCACCTGAAAAACAGACCAGTCACAGCCATTCTCTACAGGGTGGTCATTGAGGGTGGGGACAAGAGTCATCACTGGACAAGAGAAGCACAAGTATCTCAGAAAATGTACACCTAGAGACCTTGATGAGTGGTCATGGACTGGCAACAGTTCATTTCTCAAGTGTGAAACAGGCACATTCACTCACTTAACAGACATTTGTTGAGTTCATGCTATTTGTCAGACACAGGCTCCACCTCTGCCACCCAACTCTTCCCAACACTGTAACCATTTAGGCAGCAGCAAAAACTTGGAGTAGGTGAGCAGTGAAGAAGAAAGACCCATTTTGTTACGGGAATACCCTGGTATGATTCACACTGGCTTTGGATTAGTGGTCAAGTGCATACTTTGGTAAAAAACAAAACAAAAACTTTAATTCCTTAAGGACAAGAAGGTAAAATAGGTTTTAAATGGATTCACAGATGGTAAAGCCACAATGGATTTCTAAGGGAAACTATGAAAATAGGATACTTGGGAGCACTAATAACTTTGAGGCTGACATCAAGGAAAACCTCCATATTCTCCTACAACCCATGCCTTAGTGATACTGTCAGACAAGTGCTGGGCCAGCGTGTCGTGAGTCTGACATTGAGGCCGTTCTATGCAACGTGCTGAGCCCGGTTTTGTGCTCTCCCTTCTGAACATCACAGTGTACGGCACTATCACTGAAAACTACTGATGGAGGGGGTCTGTGGGAAGGACAGATCTTTTAAAGAACTATCAGTGGGACTCTTCTCCTTCCCCTTCTACCCCACCTCTACCATTTCTAGACTGGAGAAGCATCTAACAAAGACTTGTATGCAGATATTCAACTCTGATGTTCCTATATATTCTATTTAGTGGGTCTAAAATAGAGGTTTGAACAACTAAGTGAAGGAGTAACCACCTTAATTGTATGATTAACAAGAGCTCACAGAGTGTCCTCTGTCCCCAAGGAACTTCCCGTCCAACACTGTGATCAATACACCATGGCTCTAAGTTTGTGTTTCAGAATTAGGACTCCTCTTGAAAATCAAGAGACCCCTGGGAGAGGAAACTCTTTAAGCTGGCAACCTTTAATACCTTATGGGGAGGTACTTAACATGTTACTTTGTCCCTTAGCAACTGAATGAGAATAAGGAACGACACTGGGAGAAGGGATTCCATTCTGGGTCAGAACATAGTCCACTGTCGATGGGGCACTGTGGGTGGTGTAGAACTTGGAGGTTGGGATGAGATGGTGGTGTGGGGGTGGTCATGGAAGGAATTCTTCTTCTTAAGGGAAAACTTAGACATAATGGGTGACCACTGAAGATACTCTGGCTGCTTAAATTTTGCCATAATTGCTTCTGTAAATAGGGCCTAAGATTGGTAAATTACACCCTAAATCCCACATTTACAGGCTTGGGAAAATCACATTCCTCTGTGCCTCAGTCTCTTCATCTGTAAAATGGTGATAATACTACTCAGCTCACAGGGTTGTTGCAATGAAAAGATTAGCTTATTCATGTGAAATGTTTAAGTCTTAGTATGAATTTGGAAAATGACAGCTGCCATTATTACACAAATTAAATTTTATTACCAATGTTATTTTTTAATTACCACCTATCTTTTAGATAGTAAAATAACTACAAAGCTTGTAATAAGTAGTGATTATTAAACAACTTCCACTTTAAAATTCTCTAGATATTTCCAGAATTTTTCTCTGTATTTTTATAGTGAACATCTCAAAAAGTAGACAATGAACAAATAAATATCTGACTTAATGTTCAACACTGTTTCCACCAAAGACATCATTAACTCAATCAGACGAGCTTAGAAGCATGCACAGTGTTATCTAAGACCCCCAAAATCCCTGACATGCTCAATATGAACTTTCTCTGCAAATAGCCACCATATGAGTATCCAGAAGTATAAACAAATACTCACAAAGGTTTTCATTTTGCTTGAAGGTAATAAGGTGCTGGAGCAGGTAAAGCTGCCTGGTGTAGCTTCCACCCTTTATATTGGCTTTGAGGTGTGGAAATCTCTTTTCCGAATGATCCCATTAGAAAAGACCATGTCCATATCTCTGACACACCCCAGCAAACTCCTTTATCAGGATTGAGACCCAGCCACATACCTGATATCAATGAAGTTCATTAGTCACTTGGTCACTCTGTTAATAAGGTGCTGGAGCAGGTAAAGCTGCCTGGTGTAGCTTCCACCCTTTATATTGGCTTTGAGGTGTGGAAATCTCTTTTCTGAATGATCCCATTAGAAAAGACCATGTCCATATCTCTGACACACCCCAGCAAACTCCTTTATCGGGATTGAGACCCAGCCACATACCTGATATCAATGAAGTTCATTAGTCACTTGGTCACTCTGTAAATATTCCCTGCTTATCTGCTCTATGCTGCACTTGAGATTTCAATTTCCACCCTTTAAAAATATTGCAAGATGCTTGCTCTACACACATATTTCATAGACACATAAGGACATATACCCAATATCTTCTCCTGAAGGTGAAGTTCTTCCTTAAGACCTGAGTAGGGCCCCCACTCAATGTCTTTTTGTCACTTTCCTGCTTGTTGAATTCTTCTACTAAGGAATGGACATGAGTCTAGAGGTGAGGACAGTGGCTGGGGATCCTTGCTTTGAGAAAGAGCAGCCTTAGGATTTAATTTCCTCTTCCCTTTAGAGTTGGTGCTAATTTCTCTGCCCAATTACCAGGGGTGACCAAAGTTTTATACTCAGCCTTGCCCAAAACTCCTTGCAAACTATGAGTTCTTTGTCTGTAGTTACCTCGAGGAACACTAAGAAATTCTCAGACTTTAGAAAAGAGAGAGAGAGAATAGCGTTTAATTTATATAGTTTTTTAAATAGACATTTTTATAGCAATTTTAGGATTACAGAGAAATTGAGCAGAAAGTACAGATGTTCCCATACCCCACATACAAAGTTTCTCTTAATATTAATATGTGACATGAGTGTGGTACATTCGTTACAATTATGAACCAATATTGAGCTATTGTTGGTAGCAGTTTTACATTAGGTTTCTCTCTTTGTGTTGTACAGTTCTGTGGGATTTGCCAAATGCATGATGTGATGTCTTCACTACCACAGTATCATGCAGAGTAGTTTTGCTGCCCTAAAACTCCTCTGTGCTCCACAGGTTCATTCCTCTCTCCTCTCCCTGGAAACC
>NW_007737985.1:47626-47915 GCF_000696425.1 Galeopterus variegatus
CATTCATCTGTTGATGGACGATTCATGGGAATGCAAATATCTCTTCAATATACTCATTTCCCTCCCTTTGGATATATACCCAGTAGTGGGATTGCTGGATCATATGGCAGATCCATTTTTAGTTTTTTGAGTAACCTCCATACTGTTTTTCATTATGGCTATAGTAATGGATTGGAATTCATGCAATTTTTTTAACACCACAATTTTACATGGATATCTAGTGTCAGGGTGGGGTCAGGAACTCAGAATGTGGGATATTAAAAGCAACAACAACAAAAATATCTGCAAA